>NW_027328011.1:0-82658 GCF_047675955.1 Chlorocebus sabaeus
AAGGTTTCTGGAGGGGAAGCTGTAACCCTGTGAGATGAATTAACAGAACACAAAGCAGTTTCTGAGAAAGCTTCTTTTCAGTTTTTATCTTTGAATATTTCCTTTTTCACCATAGCCCTCTATGGGCTTCCAAAGATCACTTTGCAAATTCCACAAGAAAAGTCTTAGTGATCGGCTTCTTGAGGGGAAAGCTGTAACTCTGTGAGAAGTATTAGCAGAACACAAAGCAGTTTCTCAGAAATCTTCTTTCCAGTTTTTAACGGAAGATATTTCCTTTTTCACCATAGCCCTTTATGGGCTTCCAAATATCACATTGCAAATTCCACAAGAACAGTCTTAGCGAAAGACTTCTTGAGGGGAATGCTGTAAGTCTGCGAGATGAATTAACAGAACACAAAGCAGTTTCTCAGAAATCTTCTTTCCAGTTTTTAACTGAAGATATTTGCTTTTTCACCACAGCCATATAACGGCGTCCAAATATCACTTTGCAAACTGCACAAGAACAGAATTAGCGAAAGGCTTCTTGAGGGGAAAGCTGTAACTCTTTGAGTTGAATTGACAGAACACAAAGCAGTTTCTCAGAAAGCTTATTTTCAGTTTCTATCTTAGGATAATTCCTTTTTCAAAATAGACTTCTATTGGCTTCCAAATATGACTTTGCAAATTCCACAAGAACAGTCTTAGCGAAAGGCTTATGGAGGTGAAGCTGTAACTCTGTGAGATGAATTAACAGAACAAATAGCAGTTTCTCAGAAATCTTCTTTCCAGTATTTAACGGAAGAAATTTCCTTTTTCACCATAGCCCTCTATGGACTTCCAAATATCACTTTGCAAATCCCACAAGAACAGTCCTAGCGAATGTCTTCTTGAGGGGAAAGCTGTATCTCGGTGAGGTGCATTAAGAGAACACATGGCGGTTTCTCAGAAAGCTTATTTCCAGTTTTTAAGAGAAGATAGTTCCTTTTTCACCATAGCCCTCAATGGTCTTCCCAATATCACCTTGCAAATTCCACAAGAACAGTCTTAGCGAAAGGCTTCTGGAAGGGAAAGCTCTAATTCGGTGAGATGTATTAACAGAAAACACGCCAGTTTCTCAAGAAGCTGCTTTCTCCTTTTTAACGGGAGATATTTCCTTTTTCACCATAGCCCTCTATGGGTTACCAAATATGAATTTGCAAATTGCACAAGAAGAGTCTTAGTGAACGGCTCCTTGAGGGGAAAGCTCAAACTCTGTGAGATGAACTAACAGAACACAAAGCAGTTTCTCAGAAAGCTTCTTTTTGGTTTTTAACGGAAGATATTCCCTTTTTCACCATAGCCCTCTATAGGCTTCGAAATTTCTCTTTGCAAATTCCACAAGAACAGTCTTAGTGAAAGGCTTCTGCAGGGACAAGCTGTAACTCTGTGAGATGAATTAACAGTACACAAAGCAGTTTCTCAGAAAGCTTCTGTTCAGTTTTTATATTAGGATATTTCCTTTTTCACCATCGCCTTCTAAGGGCTCCAAATATCACATTGCAAATTCCACAAGAACTGTCTTAGCGAAAGGCTTATTGAAGGGAAAGCTGTAACTCTGTGAGTTGAATTAAGAGAACACAAAGTAGTTTCTCAGAAAGATTCTTTCCAGTTTTAAACTGAAGTTATTTCCTTTTTCACCAAAGCCCTCTACGGGCTTCCAATATCATTTTGCAAATTTCACAAGAACAGTCTTAGTGAACGGTTTCTTGAGGGTAAAGCTGTAACTCTGTGAGATGAACTAACAGAACACAAGGCAGTTTCTCAGAAAGCTTCTTTTCGATTTTTATCTTAGGATATTTCCATTTTCACCATAGCCATCTATGGGCTTCCAAATATCACTTTGCAAATTCCACAAAAACAGCCTTAGCGACAGGCATCTTGAGGGGAAAGCTGTAACTCTGTGAGTTGATTTAACAGAAAACAAAGCAGTTGCTCAGAAAGCTTCTTTTCAGTTTTTATCTTAGGGTATTTCCTTTTTCACCATAGCCCTCTAAGGGCTTCGAAATATCACTTTGCAAATTCCACAAGAATAGTCTTAGCCAAAGACTTCTGGAGGGGACAGCTGTAACTCTGTGAGATGAATTAACAGAACTCAAAGCAGTTTCTCAGAAATCTTCTTTCCAGTTTTTAACGGAAGATATTTCCTTTTTCACCGTAGCCCTCTCTGGGCTTCCAAATATCACTTTGCAAATTCTACAAGAACAGTCTTAGTGAACGGCTTCTTGAGGGGAAAGCTGTAAATCAGTGAGATGAATTTACAGAACACAAAGCAGTTTCTCAGAAATCTTCTTTCCAGTTTTTATCTTAGGATATTTCCTTTTTCACCATAGCCCTCTATGGGCTTCCAAATATCACTATGCAAATCCCACCGGAACAGTCTTAGCGAAAGGCTTCTTGTGGAGAAAGCTGTAACGCGGTGAGATATATTAACAAAACACGCGGCAGTTTCTCAGAGTGCTTCTTTCTAGTTTTTAAGGGAAGATATTTCCTTTTTCACCATAGCCCACTATGGGCTTCCAAATATCACTTTGAAACTTTCACAAGAACAGTCTTACTGAATGGCTTCTTGAGGGGAAAGCGGTAACACTGTCAGATTAACTAAAAGAACACAAAGCAGTTTCTCAGGAAGCTTCTTCTCGGTTTTTATCTTAGGATATTTCCTTTTTCACCATAGCCATCTATGGGCTTCCAATTATCACTTTGCAAATTTCACAAGAACAGTCTTAGCAGAAGGTGTTTTCAGGTGAAAGCTCTAATTCTTTGAGATGAATTGACAGAACACACAGCAGTTTCTCAGAAAGCTTCTTTTCAGTTTTTAACTGAAGATATTTCCTTTTTCACGGTAGCCCTCTATGGGCTTCCAAATATCACTTTGCAAATACCACAACAGCAGCCTTAGCGAAAGGCTTCTTGAGGGTAAAGCTGTAACTGTGTGAGTTGAATTAACAGAAAACAAAGCAGTTTCTCAGAAAGTTTCTTTTCAGTTTTTATCTTAGGATATTTACTTTTTCACCATAGCCCTCTAAGGGCTTCCAAATGTCACTTGTCAAATTCCACAAGAACAGTCTTAGTGAACGGCTCCTTGAGCAGAATGCTGTAACTCTGTGAGGTGAACTACCAGAACAGAAAGCAGTTTCTCAGAAAGGTTCTTTTCGGTTTTTATCTTAGCATATTTCCATTTTCACCATAGCCCTCTTTGGGATTCCAAATATCACTTTGCAAATTCCACAACAACAGCCTTAGCGAAAGGCTTTTTGAGGGGAAAGCTATAACCCTGTGAGATGAATTAACAGAACACAAAGCAGTTTCTCAGAAATCTTCTTTCCAGTTTTTAACGGAAGATATTTCCTTTTTCACCATAGCCCTCTAGGGTTTCCAAATATCACTTTACAAATTCCACAAAAACACTCTTAGCGAAAGTCTTCTTGAAGGGAGAACTGTAACTGTGTGAGATGAATTAACAGAACACTAAGCAGTTTCTCAGAAAGCTTCTTTCCAGTTTTTAACTGAAGGTATATCCTTTTTTACCATAGCCCTCTAAGGGCTTCCAAATATCTCTTTGCAAATTCCACAAGAACAGTCTTCGCGAAAGGCTTCTTTAGGGGAAAGCTGGAACACTGTGAGATGAATTAACAGAACACAAAGCAGCTTCTCAAAAAGCTTGTTTTCAGTTTTTATCTTAGGCTATTTCCTTTTTCACCATAGCCCACTATGGGCTTCCAAATATCACTTTGAAACTTTCACAAGAACAGTCTTACTGAATGGCTTCTTGAGGGGAAAGCGGTAACACTGTCAGATTAACTAAAAGAACACAAAGCAGTTTCTCAGGAAGCTTCTTCTCGGTTTTTATCTTAGGATATTTCCTTTTTCACCATAGCCATCTATGGGCTTCCAATTATCACTTTGCAAATTTCACAAGAACAGTCTTAGCGGAAGGTGTTTTCAGGGGAAAGCTCTAATTCTTTGAGATGAATTGACAGAACACACAGCAGTTTCTCAGAAAGCTTCTTTTCAGTTTTTAACTGAAGATATTTCCTTTTTCACGGTAGCCCTCTGTGGGCTTCCAAATATCACTTTGCAAATACCACAACAGCAGCCTTAGCGAAAGGCTTCTTGAGGGTAAAGCTGTAACTGTGTGAGTTGAATTAACAGAAAACAAAGCAGTTTCTCAGAAAGTTTCTTTTCAGTTTTTATCTTAGGATATTTACTTTTTCACCATAGCCCTCTAAGGGCTTCCAAATGTCACTTGTCAAATTCCACAAGAACAGTCTTAGTGAACGGCTCCTTGAGCAGAATGCTGTAACTCTGTGAGGTGAACTACCAGAACAGAAAGCAGTTTCTCAGAAAGGTTCTTTTCGGTTTTTATCTTAGCATATTTCCATTTTCACCATAGCCCTCTTTGGGATTCCAAATATCACTTTGCAAATTCCACAACAACAGCCTTAGCGAAAGGCTTTTTGAGGGGAAAGCTATAACCCTGTGAGATGAATTAACAGAACACAAAGCAGTTTCTCAGAAATCTTCTTTCCAGTTTTTAACGGAAGATATTTCCTTTTTCACCATAGCCCTCTAGGGTTTCCAAATATCACTTTACAAATTCCACAAAAACACTCTTAGCGAAAGTCTTCTTGAAGGGAGAACTGTAACTGTGTGAGATGAATTAACAGAACACTAAGCAGTTTCTCAGAAAGCTTCTTTCCAGTTTTTAACTGAAGGTATATCCTTTTTTACCATAGCCCTCTAAGGGCTTCCAAATATCTCTTTGCAAATTCCACAAGAACAGTCTTCGCGAAAGGCTTCTTTAGGGGAAAGCTGGAACACTGTGAGATGAATTAACAGAACACAAAGCAGCTTCTCAAAAAGCTTGTTTTCAGTTTTTATCTTAGGCTATTTCCTTTTTCACCATAGCCCTCTGTGGGCTTCTAAATATCACTCTGCAAATTCCACAAGAGCCGTCGTAGCGAAAGGCTTCTTGAGGGGAAAGCTGTAACTCTTGGAGATGAATTAACAGAACACAAAGCAGTTTCTCAGAAAGTTTCTTTTCAGTTTTTAACTGAAGATATTTCCTTTTTCACCATAGCCCCCTTTGGGCTACCAAATATCACTTTGCAAATTCCACAAGAACAGTCTTAGTGAATGGCTTCTTGAGGGGAAATCTGTAACTCTGTGAGATGAATTAACAAAACACAAAGCAGTTTCTCAGAAAGCCTCTTCTCCATTTTTAATCTTAGGACATTTCCTTTTTCACCATAGACCTCAAAGGGCTACGAAATATCACTTTGCAAATTCCTAAAGAACAGTCTTAGCGAAGGGCTTCTGGAGGGGAAATCTGTAACTCTGTGAGATGAACTCACAGAACACAAAGTAGTTTCTCAGAAATCTTCTTTCCAGTTTTTAACGGAAGATATTTCCTTTTTCACCATAACCCCCTAAGGGCTTCCAAATATCACTTTGCAAATTCCGCAAGAACAGTCTTAGCGAAAGGTTTCCTGAGAGGAAAGTTGTAACTCTCTGAGATGAATTAACAGCACACATAGCAGCTTCTCAGAAAGCTTCTTTCCAGTTTTTAACTTAAGATATTTCCTTTTTCACCGTAGCCCTCTAAGGGCTTCTAAATATCACTTTGAAAATTCCACAATAACAGCCTTATCGAAAGGCTTCTTGAGGGGAAAGCTGTACCTCTGTGAGATGAATTAGCAGAACACAAAGCAGTTTCTCAGAAAGTTTCTTTCCAGTTTTTAACTGAAGATATTTCCTTTTTCACCATAGTTCTGTATGGGCTTCCAAATATCACTTTGCAAATTCCACAAGAACAGTCTTAGCGAAAGGTTTCTGGAGGGGAAGCTGTAACCCTGTGAGATGAATTAACAGAACACAAAGCAGTTTCTGAGAAAGCTTCTTTTCAGTTTTTATCTTTGAATATTTCCTTTTTCACCATAGCCCTCTATGGGCTTCCAAAGATCACTTTGCAAATTCCACAAGAAAAGTCTTAGTGATCGGCTTCTTGAGGGGAAAGCTGTAACTCTGTGAGAAGTATTAGCAGAACACAAAGCAGTTTCTCAGAAATCTTCTTTCCAGTTTTTAACGGAAGATATTTCCTTTTTCACCATAGCCCTTTATGGGCTTCCAAATATCACATTGCAAATTCCACAAGAACAGTCTTAGCGAAAGACTTCTTGAGGGGAATGCTGTAAGTCTGCGAGATGAATTAACAGAACACAAAGCAGTTTCTCAGAAATCTTCTTTCCAGTTTTTAACTGAAGATATTTGCTTTTTCACCACAGCCATATAACGGCGTCCAAATATCACTTTGCAAACTGCACAAGAACAGAATTAGCGAAAGGCTTCTTGAGGGGAAAGCTGTAACTCTTTGAGTTGAATTGACAGAACACAAAGCAGTTTCTCAGAAAGCTTATTTTCAGTTTCTATCTTAGGATAATTCCTTTTTCAAAATAGACTTCTATTGGCTTCCAAATATGACTTTGCAAATTCCACAAGAACAGTCTTAGCGAAAGGCTTATGGAGGTGAAGCTGTAACTCTGTGAGATGAATTAACAGAACAAATAGCAGTTTCTCAGAAATCTTCTTTCCAGTATTTAACGGAAGAAATTTCCTTTTTCACCATAGCCCTCTATGGACTTCCAAATATCACTTTGCAAATCCCACAAGAACAGTCCTAGCGAATGTCTTCTTGAGGGGAAAGCTGTAACTCGGTGAGGTGCATTAAGAGAACACATGGCGGTTTCTCAGAAAGCTTATTTCCAGTTTTTAAGAGAAGATAGTTCCTTTTTCACCATAGCCCTCTATGGACTTCCAAATATCACTTTGCAAATCCCACAAGAACAGTCCTAGCGAATGTCTTCTTGAGGGGAAAGCTGTATCTCGGTGAGGTGCATTAAGAGAACACATGGCGGTTTCTCAGAAAGCTTATTTCCAGTTTTTAAGAGAAGATAGTTCCTTTTTCACCATAGCCCTCAATGGTCTTCCCAATATCACCTTGCAAATTCCACAAGAACAGTCTTAGCGAAAGGCTTCTGGAAGGGAAAGCTCTAATTCGGTGAGATGTATTAACAGAAAACACGCCAGTTTCTCAAGAAGCTGCTTTCTCCTTTTTAACGGGAGATATTTCCTTTTTCACCATAGCCCTCTATGGGTTACCAAATATGAATTTGCAAATTGCACAAGAAGAGTCTTAGTGAACGGCTCCTTGAGGGGAAAGCTCAAACTCTGTGAGATGAACTAACAGAACACAAAGCAGTTTCTCAGAAAGCTTCTTTTTGGTTTTTAACGGAAGATATTCCCTTTTTCACCATAGCCCTCTATAGGCTTCGAAATTTCTCTTTGCAAATTCCACAAGAACAGTCTTAGTGAAAGGCTTCTGCAGGGACAAGCTGTAACTCTGTGAGATGAATTAACAGTACACAAAGCAGTTTCTCAGAAAGCTTCTGTTCAGTTTTTATATTAGGATATTTCCTTTTTCACCATCGCCTTCTAAGGGCTCCAAATATCACATTGCAAATTCCACAAGAACTGTCTTAGCGAAAGGCTTATTGAAGGGAAAGCTGTAACTCTGTGAGTTGAATTAAGAGAACACAAAGTAGTTTCTCAGAAAGATTCTTTCCAGTTTTAAACTGAAGTTATTTCCTTTTTCACCAAAGCCCTCTACGGGCTTCCAATATCATTTTGCAAATTTCACAAGAACAGTCTTAGTGAACGATTTCTTGAGGGTAAAGCTGTAACTCTGTGAGATGAACTAACAGAACACAAGGCAGTTTCTCAGAAAGCTTCTTTTCGATTTTTATCTTAGGATATTTCCATTTTCACCATAGCCATCTATGGGCTTCCAAATATCACTTTGCAAATTCCACAAAAACAGCCTTAGCGACAGGCATCTTGAGGGGAAAGCTGTAACTCTGTGAGTTGATTTAACAGAAAACAAAGCAGTTGCTCAGAAAGCTTCTTTTCAGTTTTTATCTTAGGGTATTTCCTTTTTCACCATAGCCCTCTAAGGGCTTCGAAATATCACTTTGCAAATTCCACAAGAATAGTCTTAGCCAAAGACTTCTGGAGGGGACAGCTGTAACTCTGTGAGATGAATTAACAGAACTCAAAGCAGTTTCTCAGAAATCTTCTTTCCAGTTTTTAACGGAAGATATTTCCTTTTTCACCGTAGCCCTCTCTGGGCTTCCAAATATCACTTTGCAAATTCTACAAGAACAGTCTTAGTGAACGGCTTCTTGAGGGGAAAGCTGTAAATCAGTGAGATGAATTTACAGAACACAAAGCAGTTTCTCAGAAATCTTCTTTCCAGTTTTTATCTTAGGATATTTCCTTTTTCACCATAGCCCTCTATGGGCTTCCAAATATCACTATGCAAATCCCACCGGAACAGTCTTAGCGAAAGGCTTCTTGTGGAGAAAGCTGTAACGCGGTGAGATATATTAACAAAACACGCGGCAGTTTCTCAGAGTGCTTCTTTCTAGTTTTTAAGGGAAGATATTTCCTTTTTCACCATAGCCCACTATGGGCTTCCAAATATCACTTTGAAACTTTCACAAGAACAGTCTTACTGAATGGCTTCTTGAGGGGAAAGCGGTAACACTGTCAGATTAACTAAAAGAACACAAAGCAGTTTCTCAGGAAGCTTCTTCTCGGTTTTTATCTTAGGATATTTCCTTTTTCACCATAGCCATCTATGGGCTTCCAATTATCACTTTGCAAATTTCACAAGAACAGTCTTAGCAGAAGGTGTTTTCAGGTGAAAGCTCTAATTCTTTGAGATGAATTGACAGAACACACAGCAGTTTCTCAGAAAGCTTCTTTTCAGTTTTTAACTGAAGATATTTCCTTTTTCACGGTAGCCCTCTATGGGCTTCCAAATATCACTTTGCAAATACCACAACAGCAGCCTTAGCGAAAGGCTTCTTGAGGGTAAAGCTGTAACTGTGTGAGTTGAATTAACAGAAAACAAAGCAGTTTCTCAGAAAGTTTCTTTTCAGTTTTTATCTTAGGATATTTACTTTTTCACCATAGCCCTCTAAGGGCTTCCAAATGTCACTTGTCAAATTCCACAAGAACAGTCTTAGTGAACGGCTCCTTGAGCAGAATGCTGTAACTCTGTGAGGTGAACTACCAGAACAGAAAGCAGTTTCTCAGAAAGGTTCTTTTCGGTTTTTATCTTAGCATATTTCCATTTTCACCATAGCCCTCTTTGGGATTCCAAATATCACTTTGCAAATTCCACAACAACAGCCTTAGCGAAAGGCTTTTTGAGGGGAAAGCTATAACCCTGTGAGATGAATTAACAGAACACAAAGCAGTTTCTCAGAAATCTTCTTTCCAGTTTTTAACGGAAGATATTTCCTTTTTCACCATAGCCCTCTAGGGTTTCCAAATATCACTTTACAAATTCCACAAAAACACTCTTAGCGAAAGTCTTCTTGAAGGGAGAACTGTAACTGTGTGAGATGAATTAACAGAACACTAAGCAGTTTCTCAGAAAGCTTCTTTCCAGTTTTTAACTGAAGGTATATCCTTTTTTACCATAGCCCTCTAAGGGCTTCCAAATATCTCTTTGCAAATTCCACAAGAACAGTCTTCGCGAAAGGCTTCTTTAGGGGAAAGCTGGAACACTGTGAGATGAATTAACAGAACACAAAGCAGCTTCTCAAAAAGCTTGTTTTCAGTTTTTATCTTAGGCTATTTCCTTTTTCACCATAGCCCACTATGGGCTTCCAAATATCACTTTGAAACTTTCACAAGAACAGTCTTACTGAATGGCTTCTTGAGGGGAAAGCGGTAACACTGTCAGATTAACTAAAAGAACACAAAGCAGTTTCTCAGGAAGCTTCTTCTCGGTTTTTATCTTAGGATATTTCCTTTTTCACCATAGCCATCTATGGGCTTCCAATTATCACTTTGCAAATTTCACAAGAACAGTCTTAGCGGAAGGTGTTTTCAGGGGAAAGCTCTAATTCTTTGAGATGAATTGACAGAACACACAGCAGTTTCTCAGAAAGCTTCTTTTCAGTTTTTAACTGAAGATATTTCCTTTTTCACGGTAGCCCTCTGTGGGCTTCCAAATATCACTTTGCAAATACCACAACAGCAGCCTTAGCGAAAGGCTTCTTGAGGGTAAAGCTGTAACTGTGTGAGTTGAATTAACAGAAAACAAAGCAGTTTCTCAGAAAGTTTCTTTTCAGTTTTTATCTTAGGATATTTACTTTTTCACCATAGCCCTCTAAGGGCTTCCAAATGTCACTTGTCAAATTCCACAAGAACAGTCTTAGTGAACGGCTCCTTGAGCAGAATGCTGTAACTCTGTGAGGTGAACTACCAGAACAGAAAGCAGTTTCTCAGAAAGGTTCTTTTCGGTTTTTATCTTAGCATATTTCCATTTTCACCATAGCCCTCTTTGGGATTCCAAATATCACTTTGCAAATTCCACAACAACAGCCTTAGCGAAAGGCTTTTTGAGGGGAAAGCTATAACCCTGTGAGATGAATTAACAGAACACAAAGCAGTTTCTCAGAAATCTTCTTTCCAGTTTTTAACGGAAGATATTTCCTTTTTCACCATAGCCCTCTAGGGTTTCCAAATATCACTTTACAAATTCCACAAAAACACTCTTAGCGAAAGTCTTCTTGAAGGGAGAACTGTAACTGTGTGAGATGAATTAACAGAACACTAAGCAGTTTCTCAGAAAGCTTCTTTCCAGTTTTTAACTGAAGGTATATCCTTTTTTACCATAGCCCTCTAAGGGCTTCCAAATATCTCTTTGCAAATTCCACAAGAACAGTCTTCGCGAAAGGCTTCTTTAGGGGAAAGCTGGAACACTGTGAGATGAATTAACAGAACACAAAGCAGCTTCTCAAAAAGCTTGTTTTCAGTTTTTATCTTAGGCTATTTCCTTTTTCACCATAGCCCTCTGTGGGCTTCTAAATATCACTCTGCAAATTCCACAAGAGCCGTCGTAGCGAAAGGCTTCTTGAGGGGAAAGCTGTAACTCTTGGAGATGAATTAACAGAACACAAAGCAGTTTCTCAGAAAGTTTCTTTTCAGTTTTTAACTGAAGATATTTCCTTTTTCACCATAGCCCCCTTTGGGCTACCAAATATCACTTTGCAAATTCCACAAGAACAGTCTTAGTGAATGGCTTCTTGAGGGGAAATCTGTAACTCTGTGAGATGAATTAACAAAACACAAAGCAGTTTCTCAGAAAGCCTCTTCTCCATTTTTAATCTTAGGACATTTCCTTTTTCACCATAGACCTCAAAGGGCTACGAAATATCACTTTGCAAATTCCTAAAGAACAGTCTTAGCGAAGGGCTTCTGGAGGGGAAATCTGTAACTCTGTGAGATGAACTCACAGAACACAAAGTAGTTTCTCAGAAATCTTCTTTCCAGTTTTTAACGGAAGATATTTCCTTTTTCACCATAACCCCCTAAGGGCTTCCAAATATCACTTTGCAAATTCCGCAAGAACAGTCTTAGCGAAAGGTTTCCTGAGAGGAAAGTTGTAACTCTCTGAGATGAATTAACAGCACACATAGCAGCTTCTCAGAAAGCTTCTTTCCAGTTTTTAACTTAAGATATTTCCTTTTTCACCGTAGCCCTCTAAGGGCTTCTAAATATCACTTTGAAAATTCCACAATAACAGCCTTATCGAAAGGCTTCTTGAGGGGAAAGCTGTACCTCTGTGAGATGAATTAGCAGAACACAAAGCAGTTTCTCAGAAAGTTTCTTTCCAGTTTTTAACTGAAGATATTTCCTTTTTCACCATAGTTCTGTATGGGCTTCCAAATATCACTTTGCAAATTCCACAAGAACAGTCTTAGCGAAAGGTTTCTGGAGGGGAAGCTGTAACCCTGTGAGATGAATTAACAGAACACAAAGCAGTTTCTGAGAAAGCTTCTTTTCAGTTTTTATCTTTGAATATTTCCTTTTTCACCATAGCCCTCTATGGGCTTCCAAAGATCACTTTGCAAATTCCACAAGAAAAGTCTTAGTGATCGGCTTCTTGAGGGGAAAGCTGTAACTCTGTGAGAAGTATTAGCAGAACACAAAGCAGTTTCTCAGAAATCTTCTTTCCAGTTTTTAACGGAAGATATTTCCTTTTTCACCATAGCCCTTTATGGGCTTCCAAATATCACATTGCAAATTCCACAAGAACAGTCTTAGCGAAAGACTTCTTGAGGGGAATGCTGTAAGTCTGCGAGATGAATTAACAGAACACAAAGCAGTTTCTCAGAAATCTTCTTTCCAGTTTTTAACTGAAGATATTTGCTTTTTCACCACAGCCATATAACGGCGTCCAAATATCACTTTGCAAACTGCACAAGAACAGAATTAGCGAAAGGCTTCTTGAGGGGAAAGCTGTAACTCTTTGAGTTGAATTGACAGAACACAAAGCAGTTTCTCAGAAAGCTTATTTTCAGTTTCTATCTTAGGATAATTCCTTTTTCAAAATAGACTTCTATTGGCTTCCAAATATGACTTTGCAAATTCCACAAGAACAGTCTTAGCGAAAGGCTTATGGAGGTGAAGCTGTAACTCTGTGAGATGAATTAACAGAACAAATAGCAGTTTCTCAGAAATCTTCTTTCCAGTATTTAACGGAAGAAATTTCCTTTTTCACCATAGCCCTCTATGGACTTCCAAATATCACTTTGCAAATCCCACAAGAACAGTCCTAGCGAATGTCTTCTTGAGGGGAAAGCTGTAACTCGGTGAGGTGCATTAAGAGAACACATGGCGGTTTCTCAGAAAGCTTATTTCCAGTTTTTAAGAGAAGATAGTTCCTTTTTCACCATAGCCCTCTATGGACTTCCAAATATCACTTTGCAAATCCCACAAGAACAGTCCTAGCGAATGTCTTCTTGAGGGGAAAGCTGTATCTCGGTGAGGTGCATTAAGAGAACACATGGCGGTTTCTCAGAAAGCTTATTTCCAGTTTTTAAGAGAAGATAGTTCCTTTTTCACCATAGCCCTCAATGGTCTTCCCAATATCACCTTGCAAATTCCACAAGAACAGTCTTAGCGAAAGGCTTCTGGAAGGGAAAGCTCTAATTCGGTGAGATGTATTAACAGAAAACACGCCAGTTTCTCAAGAAGCTGCTTTCTCCTTTTTAACGGGAGATATTTCCTTTTTCACCATAGCCCTCTATGGGTTACCAAATATGAATTTGCAAATTGCACAAGAAGAGTCTTAGTGAACGGCTCCTTGAGGGGAAAGCTCAAACTCTGTGAGATGAACTAACAGAACACAAAGCAGTTTCTCAGAAAGCTTCTTTTTGGTTTTTAACGGAAGATATTCCCTTTTTCACCATAGCCCTCTATAGGCTTCGAAATTTCTCTTTGCAAATTCCACAAGAACAGTCTTAGTGAAAGGCTTCTGCAGGGACAAGCTGTAACTCTGTGAGATGAATTAACAGTACACAAAGCAGTTTCTCAGAAAGCTTCTGTTCAGTTTTTATATTAGGATATTTCCTTTTTCACCATCGCCTTCTAAGGGCTCCAAATATCACATTGCAAATTCCACAAGAACTGTCTTAGCGAAAGGCTTATTGAAGGGAAAGCTGTAACTCTGTGAGTTGAATTAAGAGAACACAAAGTAGTTTCTCAGAAAGATTCTTTCCAGTTTTAAACTGAAGTTATTTCCTTTTTCACCAAAGCCCTCTACGGGCTTCCAATATCATTTTGCAAATTTCACAAGAACAGTCTTAGTGAACGATTTCTTGAGGGTAAAGCTGTAACTCTGTGAGATGAACTAACAGAACACAAGGCAGTTTCTCAGAAAGCTTCTTTTCGATTTTTATCTTAGGATATTTCCATTTTCACCATAGCCATCTATGGGCTTCCAAATATCACTTTGCAAATTCCACAAAAACAGCCTTAGCGACAGGCATCTTGAGGGGAAAGCTGTAACTCTGTGAGTTGATTTAACAGAAAACAAAGCAGTTGCTCAGAAAGCTTCTTTTCAGTTTTTATCTTAGGGTATTTCCTTTTTCACCATAGCCCTCTAAGGGCTTCGAAATATCACTTTGCAAATTCCACAAGAATAGTCTTAGCCAAAGACTTCTGGAGGGGACAGCTGTAACTCTGTGAGATGAATTAACAGAACTCAAAGCAGTTTCTCAGAAATCTTCTTTCCAGTTTTTAACGGAAGATATTTCCTTTTTCACCGTAGCCCTCTCTGGGCTTCCAAATATCACTTTGCAAATTCTACAAGAACAGTCTTAGTGAACGGCTTCTTGAGGGGAAAGCTGTAAATCAGTGAGATGAATTTACAGAACACAAAGCAGTTTCTCAGAAATCTTCTTTCCAGTTTTTATCTTAGGATATTTCCTTTTTCACCATAGCCCTCTATGGGCTTCCAAATATCACTATGCAAATCCCACCGGAACAGTCTTAGCGAAAGGCTTCTTGTGGAGAAAGCTGTAACGCGGTGAGATATATTAACAAAACACGCGGCAGTTTCTCAGAGTGCTTCTTTCTAGTTTTTAAGGGAAGATATTTCCTTTTTCACCATAGCCCACTATGGGCTTCCAAATATCACTTTGAAACTTTCACAAGAACAGTCTTACTGAATGGCTTCTTGAGGGGAAAGCGGTAACACTGTCAGATTAACTAAAAGAACACAAAGCAGTTTCTCAGGAAGCTTCTTCTCGGTTTTTATCTTAGGATATTTCCTTTTTCACCATAGCCATCTATGGGCTTCCAATTATCACTTTGCAAATTTCACAAGAACAGTCTTAGCAGAAGGTGTTTTCAGGTGAAAGCTCTAATTCTTTGAGATGAATTGACAGAACACACAGCAGTTTCTCAGAAAGCTTCTTTTCAGTTTTTAACTGAAGATATTTCCTTTTTCACGGTAGCCCTCTATGGGCTTCCAAATATCACTTTGCAAATACCACAACAGCAGCCTTAGCGAAAGGCTTCTTGAGGGTAAAGCTGTAACTGTGTGAGTTGAATTAACAGAAAACAAAGCAGTTTCTCAGAAAGTTTCTTTTCAGTTTTTATCTTAGGATATTTACTTTTTCACCATAGCCCTCTAAGGGCTTCCAAATGTCACTTGTCAAATTCCACAAGAACAGTCTTAGTGAACGGCTCCTTGAGCAGAATGCTGTAACTCTGTGAGGTGAACTACCAGAACAGAAAGCAGTTTCTCAGAAAGGTTCTTTTCGGTTTTTATCTTAGCATATTTCCATTTTCACCATAGCCCTCTTTGGGATTCCAAATATCACTTTGCAAATTCCACAACAACAGCCTTAGCGAAAGGCTTTTTGAGGGGAAAGCTATAACCCTGTGAGATGAATTAACAGAACACAAAGCAGTTTCTCAGAAATCTTCTTTCCAGTTTTTAACGGAAGATATTTCCTTTTTCACCATAGCCCTCTAGGGTTTCCAAATATCACTTTACAAATTCCACAAAAACACTCTTAGCGAAAGTCTTCTTGAAGGGAGAACTGTAACTGTGTGAGATGAATTAACAGAACACTAAGCAGTTTCTCAGAAAGCTTCTTTCCAGTTTTTAACTGAAGGTATATCCTTTTTTACCATAGCCCTCTAAGGGCTTCCAAATATCTCTTTGCAAATTCCACAAGAACAGTCTTCGCGAAAGGCTTCTTTAGGGGAAAGCTGGAACACTGTGAGATGAATTAACAGAACACAAAGCAGCTTCTCAAAAAGCTTGTTTTCAGTTTTTATCTTAGGCTATTTCCTTTTTCACCATAGCCCACTATGGGCTTCCAAATATCACTTTGAAACTTTCACAAGAACAGTCTTACTGAATGGCTTCTTGAGGGGAAAGCGGTAACACTGTCAGATTAACTAAAAGAACACAAAGCAGTTTCTCAGGAAGCTTCTTCTCGGTTTTTATCTTAGGATATTTCCTTTTTCACCATAGCCATCTATGGGCTTCCAATTATCACTTTGCAAATTTCACAAGAACAGTCTTAGCAGAAGGTGTTTTCAGGGGAAAGCTCTAATTCTTTGAGATGAATTGACAGAACACACAGCAGTTTCTCAGAAAGCTTCTTTTCAGTTTTTAACTGAAGATATTTCCTTTTTCACGGTAGCCCTCTATGGGCTTCCAAATATCACTTTGCAAATACCACAACAGCAGCCTTAGCGAAAGGCTTCTTGAGGGTAAAGCTGTAACTGTGTGAGTTGAATTAACAGAAAACAAAGCAGTTTCTCAGAAAGTTTCTTTTCAGTTTTTATCTTAGGATATTTACTTTTTCACCATAGCCCTCTAAGGGCTTCCAAATGTCACTTGTCAAATTCCACAAGAACAGTCTTAGTGAACGGCTCCTTGAGCAGAATGCTGTAACTCTGTGAGGTGAACTACCAGAACAGAAAGCAGTTTCTCAGAAAGGTTCTTTTCGGTTTTTATCTTAGCATATTTCCATTTTCACCATAGCCCTCTTTGGGATTCCAAATATCACTTTGCAAATTCCACAACAACAGCCTTAGCGAAAGGCTTTTTGAGGGGAAAGCTATAACCCTGTGAGATGAATTAACAGAACACAAAGCAGTTTCTCAGAAATCTTCTTTCCAGTTTTTAACGGAAGATATTTCCTTTTTCACCATAGCCCTCTAGGGTTTCCAAATATCACTTTACAAATTCCACAAAAACACTCTTAGCGAAAGTCTTCTTGAAGGGAGAACTGTAACTGTGTGAGATGAATTAACAGAACACTAAGCAGTTTCTCAGAAAGCTTCTTTCCAGTTTTTAACTGAAGGTATATCCTTTTTTACCATAGCCCTCTAAGGGCTTCCAAATATCTCTTTGCAAATTCCACAAGAACAGTCTTCGCGAAAGGCTTCTTTAGGGGAAAGCTGGAACACTGTGAGATGAATTAACAGAACACAAAGCAGCTTCTCAAAAAGCTTGTTTTCAGTTTTTATCTTAGGCTATTTCCTTTTTCACCATAGCCCACTATGGGCTTCCAAATATCACTTTGAAACTTTCACAAGAACAGTCTTACTGAATGGCTTCTTGAGGGGAAAGCGGTAACACTGTCAGATTAACTAAAAGAACACAAAGCAGTTTCTCAGGAAGCTTCTTCTCGGTTTTTATCTTAGGATATTTCCTTTTTCACCATAGCCATCTATGGGCTTCCAATTATCACTTTGCAAATTTCACAAGAACAGTCTTAGCGGAAGGTGTTTTCAGGGGAAAGCTCTAATTCTTTGAGATGAATTGACAGAACACACAGCAGTTTCTCAGAAAGCTTCTTTTCAGTTTTTAACTGAAGATATTTCCTTTTTCACGGTAGCCCTCTGTGGGCTTCCAAATATCACTTTGCAAATACCACAACAGCAGCCTTAGCGAAAGGCTTCTTGAGGGTAAAGCTGTAACTGTGTGAGTTGAATTAACAGAAAACAAAGCAGTTTCTCAGAAAGTTTCTTTTCAGTTTTTATCTTAGGATATTTACTTTTTCACCATAGCCCTCTAAGGGCTTCCAAATGTCACTTGTCAAATTCCACAAGAACAGTCTTAGTGAACGGCTCCTTGAGCAGAATGCTGTAACTCTGTGAGGTGAACTACCAGAACAGAAAGCAGTTTCTCAGAAAGGTTCTTTTCGGTTTTTATCTTAGCATATTTCCATTTTCACCATAGCCCTCTTTGGGATTCCAAATATCACTTTGCAAATTCCACAACAACAGCCTTAGCGAAAGGCTTTTTGAGGGGAAAGCTATAACCCTGTGAGATGAATTAACAGAACACAAAGCAGTTTCTCAGAAATCTTCTTTCCAGTTTTTAACGGAAGATATTTCCTTTTTCACCATAGCCCTCTAGGGTTTCCAAATATCACTTTACAAATTCCACAAAAACACTCTTAGCGAAAGTCTTCTTGAAGGGAGAACTGTAACTCTGTGAGATGAATTAACAGAACACTAAGCAGTTTCTCAGAAATCTTCTTTCCAGTTTTTAACTGAAAGTATATCCTTTTTTACCATAGCCCTCTAAGGGCTTCCAAATATCTCTTTGCAAATTCCACAAGAACAGTCTTCGCGAAAGGCTTCTTTAGGGGAAAGCTGGAACACTGTGAGATGAATTAACAGAACACAAAGCAGCTTCTCAAAAAGCTTGTTTTCAGTTTTTATCTTAGGCTATTTCCTTTTTCACCATAGCCCTCTGTGGGCTTCTAAATATCACTCTGCAAATTCCACAAGAGCCGTCGTAGCGAAAAGCTTCTTGAGGGGAAAGCTGTAACTCTTGGAGATGAATTAACAGAACACAAAGCAGTTTCTCAGAAAGTTTCTTTTCAGTTTTTATCTGAAGATATTTCCTTTTTCACCATAGCCCCCTTTGGGCTACCAAATATCACTTTGCAAATTCCACAAGAACAGTCTTAGTGAATGGCTTCTTGAGGGGAAATCTGTAACTCTGTGAGATGAATTAACAAAACACAAAGCAGTTTCTCAGAAAGCCTCTTCTCCATTTTTAATCTTAGGACATTTCCTTTTTCACCATAGACCTCAAAGGGCTACGAAATATCACTTTGCAAATTCCTAAAGAACAGTCTTAGCGAAGGGCTTCTGGAGGGGAAATCTGTAACTCTGTGAGATGAACTCACAGAACACAAAGTAGTTTCTCAGAAATCTTCTTTCCAGTTTTTAACGGAAGATATTTCCTTTTTCACCATAACCCCCTAAGGGCTTCCAAATATCACTTTGCAAATTCCGCAAGAACAGTCTTAGCGAAAGGTTTCCTGAGAGGAAAGTTGTAACTCTCTGAGATGAATTAACAGCACACATAGCAGCTTCTCAGAAAGCTTCTTTCCAGTTTTTAACTTAAGATATTTCCTTTTTCACCGTAGCCCTCTAAGGGCTTCTAAATATCCCTTTGAAAATTCCACAATAACAGCCTTATCGAAAGGCTTCTTGAGGGGAAAGCTGTACCTCTGTGAGATGAATTAGCAGAACACAAAGCAGTTTCTCAGAAAGTTTCTTTCCAGTTTTTAACTGAAGATATTTCCTTTTTCACCATAGTTCTGTATGGGCTTCCAAATATCACTTTGCAAATTCCACAAGAACAGTCTTAGCGAAAGGTTTCTGGAGGGGAAGCTGTAACCCTGTGAGATGAATTAACAGAACACAAAGCAGTTTCTGAGAAAGCTTCTTTTCAGTTTTTATCTTTGAATATTTCCTTTTTCACCATAGCCCTCTATGGGCTTCCAAAGATCACTTTGCAAATTCCACAAGAAAAGTCTTAGTGATCGGCTTCTTGAGGGGAAAGCTGTAACTCTGTGAGAAGTATTAGCAGAACACAAAGCAGTTTCTCAGAAATCTTCTTTCCAGTTTTTAACGGAAGATATTTCCTTTTTCACCATAGCCCTTTATGGGCTTCCAAATATCACATTGCAAATTCCACAAGAACAGTCTTAGCGAAAGACTTCTTGAGGGGAATGCTGTAAGTCTGCGAGATGAATTAACAGAACACAAAGCAGTTTCTCAGAAATCTTCTTTCCAGTTTTTAACTGAAGATATTTGCTTTTTCACCACAGCCATATAACGGCGTCCAAATATCACTTTGCAAACTGCACAAGAACAGAATTAGCGAAAGGCTTCTTGAGGGGAAAGCTGTAACTCTTTGAGTTGAATTGACAGAACACAAAGCAGTTTCTCAGAAAGCTTATTTTCAGTTTCTATCTTAGGATAATTCCTTTTTCAAAATAGACTTCTATTGGCTTCCAAATATGACTTTGCAAATTCCACAAGAACAGTCTTAGCGAAAGGCTTATGGAGGTGAAGCTGTAACTCTGTGAGATGAATTAACAGAACAAATAGCAGTTTCTCAGAAATCTTCTTTCCAGTATTTAACGGAAGAAATTTCCTTTTTCACCATAGCCCTCTATGGACTTCCAAATATCACTTTGCAAATCCCACAAGAACAGTCCTAGCGAATGTCTTCTTGAGGGGAAAGCTGTAACTCGGTGAGGTGCATTAAGAGAACACATGGCGGTTTCTCAGAAAGCTTATTTCCAGTTTTTAAGAGAAGATAGTTCCTTTTTCACCATAGCCCTCAATGGTCTTCCCAATATCACCTTGCAAATTCCACAAGAACAGTCTTAGCGAAAGGCTTCTGGAAGGGAAAGCTCTAATTCGGTGAGATGTATTAACAGAAAACACGCCAGTTTCTCAAGAAGCTGCTTTCTCCTTTTTAACGGGAGATATTTCCTTTTTCACCATAGCCCTCTATGGGTTACCAAATATGAATTTGCAAATTGCACAAGAAGAGTCTTAGTGAACGGCTCCTTGAGGGGAAAGCTCAAACTCTGTGAGATGAACTAACAGAACACAAAGCAGTTTCTCAGAAAGCTTCTTTTTGGTTTTTAACGGAAGATATTCCCTTTTTCACCATAGCCCTCTATAGGCTTCGAAATTTCTCTTTGCAAATTCCACAAGAACAGTCTTAGTGAAAGGCTTCTGCAGGGACAAGCTGTAACTCTGTGAGATGAATTAACAGTACACAAAGCAGTTTCTCAGAAAGCTTCTGTTCAGTTTTTATATTAGGATATTTCCTTTTTCACCATCGCCTTCTAAGGGCTCCAAATATCACATTGCAAATTCCACAAGAACTGTCTTAGCGAAAGGCTTATTGAAGGGAAAGCTGTAACTCTGTGAGTTGAATTAAGAGAACACAAAGTAGTTTCTCAGAAAGATTCTTTCCAGTTTTAAACTGAAGTTATTTCCTTTTTCACCAAAGCCCTCTACGGGCTTCCAATATCATTTTGCAAATTTCACAAGAACAGTCTTAGTGAACGATTTCTTGAGGGTAAAGCTGTAACTCTGTGAGATGAACTAACAGAACACAAGGCAGTTTCTCAGAAAGCTTCTTTTCGATTTTTATCTTAGGATATTTCCATTTTCACCATAGCCATCTATGGGCTTCCAAATATCACTTTGCAAATTCCACAAAAACAGCCTTAGCGACAGGCATCTTGAGGGGAAAGCTGTAACTCTGTGAGTTGATTTAACAGAAAACAAAGCAGTTGCTCAGAAAGCTTCTTTTCAGTTTTTATCTTAGGGTATTTCCTTTTTCACCATAGCCCTCTAAGGGCTTCGAAATATCACTTTGCAAATTCCACAAGAATAGTCTTAGCCAAAGACTTCTGGAGGGGACAGCTGTAACTCTGTGAGATGAATTAACAGAACTCAAAGCAGTTTCTCAGAAATCTTCTTTCCAGTTTTTAACGGAAGATATTTCCTTTTTCACCGTAGCCCTCTCTGGGCTTCCAAATATCACTTTGCAAATTCTACAAGAACAGTCTTAGTGAACGGCTTCTTGAGGGGAAAGCTGTAAATCAGTGAGATGAATTTACAGAACACAAAGCAGTTTCTCAGAAATCTTCTTTCCAGTTTTTATCTTAGGATATTTCCTTTTTCACCATAGCCCTCTATGGGCTTCCAAATATCACTATGCAAATCCCACCGGAACAGTCTTAGCGAAAGGCTTCTTGTGGAGAAAGCTGTAACGCGGTGAGATATATTAACAAAACACGCGGCAGTTTCTCAGAGTGCTTCTTTCTAGTTTTTAAGGGAAGATATTTCCTTTTTCACCATAGCCCACTATGGGCTTCCAAATATCACTTTGAAACTTTCACAAGAACAGTCTTACTGAATGGCTTCTTGAGGGGAAAGCGGTAACACTGTCAGATTAACTAAAAGAACACAAAGCAGTTTCTCAGGAAGCTTCTTCTCGGTTTTTATCTTAGGATATTTCCTTTTTCACCATAGCCATCTATGGGCTTCCAATTATCACTTTGCAAATTTCACAAGAACAGTCTTAGCAGAAGGTGTTTTCAGGTGAAAGCTCTAATTCTTTGAGATGAATTGACAGAACACACAGCAGTTTCTCAGAAAGCTTCTTTTCAGTTTTTAACTGAAGATATTTCCTTTTTCACGGTAGCCCTCTATGGGCTTCCAAATATCACTTTGCAAATACCACAACAGCAGCCTTAGCGAAAGGCTTC
The DNA here is from genome assembly GCF_047675955.1 of Chlorocebus sabaeus. Lineage (NCBI taxonomy): Eukaryota > Metazoa > Chordata > Mammalia > Primates > Cercopithecidae > Chlorocebus > Chlorocebus sabaeus. The sequence goes on from NW_027328011.1 coordinate 22,005, forward strand.
TTGAGGGTAAAGCTGTAACTGTGTGAGTTGAATTAACAGAAAACAAAGCAGTTTCTCAGAAAGTTTCTTTTCAGTTTTTATCTTAGGATATTTACTTTTTCACCATAGCCCTCTAAGGGCTTCCAAATGTCACTTGTCAAATTCCACAAGAACAGTCTTAGTGAACGGCTCCTTGAGCAGAATGCTGTAACTCTGTGAGGTGAACTACCAGAACAGAAAGCAGTTTCTCAGAAAGGTTCTTTTCGGTTTTTATCTTAGCATATTTCCATTTTCACCATAGCCCTCTTTGGGATTCCAAATATCACTTTGCAAATTCCACAACAACAGCCTTAGCGAAAGGCTTTTTGAGGGGAAAGCTATAACCCTGTGAGATGAATTAACAGAACACAAAGCAGTTTCTCAGAAATCTTCTTTCCAGTTTTTAACGGAAGATATTTCCTTTTTCACCATAGCCCTCTAGGGTTTCCAAATATCACTTTACAAATTCCACAAAAACACTCTTAGCGAAAGTCTTCTTGAAGGGAGAACTGTAACTGTGTGAGATGAATTAACAGAACACTAAGCAGTTTCTCAGAAAGCTTCTTTCCAGTTTTTAACTGAAGGTATATCCTTTTTTACCATAGCCCTCTAAGGGCTTCCAAATATCTCTTTGCAAATTCCACAAGAACAGTCTTCGCGAAAGGCTTCTTTAGGGGAAAGCTGGAACACTGTGAGATGAATTAACAGAACACAAAGCAGCTTCTCAAAAAGCTTGTTTTCAGTTTTTATCTTAGGCTATTTCCTTTTTCACCATAGCCCACTATGGGCTTCCAAATATCACTTTGAAACTTTCACAAGAACAGTCTTACTGAATGGCTTCTTGAGGGGAAAGCGGTAACACTGTCAGATTAACTAAAAGAACACAAAGCAGTTTCTCAGGAAGCTTCTTCTCGGTTTTTATCTTAGGATATTTCCTTTTTCACCATAGCCATCTATGGGCTTCCAATTATCACTTTGCAAATTTCACAAGAACAGTCTTAGCAGAAGGTGTTTTCAGGGGAAAGCTCTAATTCTTTGAGATGAATTGACAGAACACACAGCAGTTTCTCAGAAAGCTTCTTTTCAGTTTTTAACTGAAGATATTTCCTTTTTCACGGTAGCCCTCTATGGGCTTCCAAATATCACTTTGCAAATACCACAACAGCAGCCTTAGCGAAAGGCTTCTTGAGGGTAAAGCTGTAACTGTGTGAGTTGAATTAACAGAAAACAAAGCAGTTTCTCAGAAAGTTTCTTTTCAGTTTTTATCTTAGGATATTTACTTTTTCACCATAGCCCTCTAAGGGCTTCCAAATGTCACTTGTCAAATTCCACAAGAACAGTCTTAGTGAACGGCTCCTTGAGCAGAATGCTGTAACTCTGTGAGGTGAACTACCAGAACAGAAAGCAGTTTCTCAGAAAGGTTCTTTTCGGTTTTTATCTTAGCATATTTCCATTTTCACCATAGCCCTCTTTGGGATTCCAAATATCACTTTGCAAATTCCACAACAACAGCCTTAGCGAAAGGCTTTTTGAGGGGAAAGCTATAACCCTGTGAGATGAATTAACAGAACACAAAGCAGTTTCTCAGAAATCTTCTTTCCAGTTTTTAACGGAAGATATTTCCTTTTTCACCATAGCCCTCTAGGGTTTCCAAATATCACTTTACAAATTCCACAAAAACACTCTTAGCGAAAGTCTTCTTGAAGGGAGAACTGTAACTGTGTGAGATGAATTAACAGAACACTAAGCAGTTTCTCAGAAAGCTTCTTTCCAGTTTTTAACTGAAGGTATATCCTTTTTTACCATAGCCCTCTAAGGGCTTCCAAATATCTCTTTGCAAATTCCACAAGAACAGTCTTCGCGAAAGGCTTCTTTAGGGGAAAGCTGGAACACTGTGAGATGAATTAACAGAACACAAAGCAGCTTCTCAAAAAGCTTGTTTTCAGTTTTTATCTTAGGCTATTTCCTTTTTCACCATAGCCCACTATGGGCTTCCAAATATCACTTTGAAACTTTCACAAGAACAGTCTTACTGAATGGCTTCTTGAGGGGAAAGCGGTAACACTGTCAGATTAACTAAAAGAACACAAAGCAGTTTCTCAGGAAGCTTCTTCTCGGTTTTTATCTTAGGATATTTCCTTTTTCACCATAGCCATCTATGGGCTTCCAATTATCACTTTGCAAATTTCACAAGAACAGTCTTAGCGGAAGGTGTTTTCAGGGGAAAGCTCTAATTCTTTGAGATGAATTGACAGAACACACAGCAGTTTCTCAGAAAGCTTCTTTTCAGTTTTTAACTGAAGATATTTCCTTTTTCACGGTAGCCCTCTGTGGGCTTCCAAATATCACTTTGCAAATACCACAACAGCAGCCTTAGCGAAAGGCTTCTTGAGGGTAAAGCTGTAACTGTGTGAGTTGAATTAACAGAAAACAAAGCAGTTTCTCAGAAAGTTTCTTTTCAGTTTTTATCTTAGGATATTTACTTTTTCACCATAGCCCTCTAAGGGCTTCCAAATGTCACTTGTCAAATTCCACAAGAACAGTCTTAGTGAACGGCTCCTTGAGCAGAATGCTGTAACTCTGTGAGGTGAACTACCAGAACAGAAAGCAGTTTCTCAGAAAGGTTCTTTTCGGTTTTTATCTTAGCATATTTCCATTTTCACCATAGCCCTCTTTGGGATTCCAAATATCACTTTGCAAATTCCACAACAACAGCCTTAGCGAAAGGCTTTTTGAGGGGAAAGCTATAACCCTGTGAGATGAATTAACAGAACACAAAGCAGTTTCTCAGAAATCTTCTTTCCAGTTTTTAACGGAAGATATTTCCTTTTTCACCATAGCCCTCTAGGGTTTCCAAATATCACTTTACAAATTCCACAAAAACACTCTTAGCGAAAGTCTTCTTGAAGGGAGAACTGTAACTCTGTGAGATGAATTAACAGAACACTAAGCAGTTTCTCAGAAATCTTCTTTCCAGTTTTTAACTGAAAGTATATCCTTTTTTACCATAGCCCTCTAAGGGCTTCCAAATATCTCTTTGCAAATTCCACAAGAACAGTCTTCGCGAAAGGCTTCTTTAGGGGAAAGCTGGAACACTGTGAGATGAATTAACAGAACACAAAGCAGCTTCTCAAAAAGCTTGTTTTCAGTTTTTATCTTAGGCTATTTCCTTTTTCACCATAGCCCTCTGTGGGCTTCTAAATATCACTCTGCAAATTCCACAAGAGCCGTCGTAGCGAAAAGCTTCTTGAGGGGAAAGCTGTAACTCTTGGAGATGAATTAACAGAACACAAAGCAGTTTCTCAGAAAGTTTCTTTTCAGTTTTTATCTGAAGATATTTCCTTTTTCACCATAGCCCCCTTTGGGCTACCAAATATCACTTTGCAAATTCCACAAGAACAGTCTTAGTGAATGGCTTCTTGAGGGGAAATCTGTAACTCTGTGAGATGAATTAACAAAACACAAAGCAGTTTCTCAGAAAGCCTCTTCTCCATTTTTAATCTTAGGACATTTCCTTTTTCACCATAGACCTCAAAGGGCTACGAAATATCACTTTGCAAATTCCTAAAGAACAGTCTTAGCGAAGGGCTTCTGGAGGGGAAATCTGTAACTCTGTGAGATGAACTCACAGAACACAAAGTAGTTTCTCAGAAATCTTCTTTCCAGTTTTTAACGGAAGATATTTCCTTTTTCACCATAACCCCCTAAGGGCTTCCAAATATCACTTTGCAAATTCCGCAAGAACAGTCTTAGCGAAAGGTTTCCTGAGAGGAAAGTTGTAACTCTCTGAGATGAATTAACAGCACACATAGCAGCTTCTCAGAAAGCTTCTTTCCAGTTTTTAACTTAAGATATTTCCTTTTTCACCGTAGCCCTCTAAGGGCTTCTAAATATCACTTTGAAAATTCCACAATAACAGCCTTATCGAAAGGCTTCTTGAGGGGAAAGCTGTACCTCTGTGAGATGAATTAGCAGAACACAAAGCAGTTTCTCAGAAAGTTTCTTTCCAGTTTTTAACTGAAGATATTTCCTTTTTCACCATAGTTCTGTATGGGCTTCCAAATATCACTTTGCAAATTCCACAAGAACAGTCTTAGCGAAAGGTTTCTGGAGGGGAAGCTGTAACCCTGTGAGATGAATTAACAGAACACAAAGCAGTTTCTGAGAAAGCTTCTTTTCAGTTTTTATCTTTGAATATTTCCTTTTTCACCATAGCCCTCTATGGGCTTCCAAAGATCACTTTGCAAATTCCACAAGAAAAGTCTTAGTGATCGGCTTCTTGAGGGGAAAGCTGTAACTCTGTGAGAAGTATTAGCAGAACACAAAGCAGTTTCTCAGAAATCTTCTTTCCAGTTTTTAACGGAAGATATTTCCTTTTTCACCATAGCCCTTTATGGGCTTCCAAATATCACATTGCAAATTCCACAAGAACAGTCTTAGCGAAAGACTTCTTGAGGGGAATGCTGTAAGTCTGCGAGATGAATTAACAGAACACAAAGCAGTTTCTCAGAAATCTTCTTTCCAGTTTTTAACTGAAGATATTTGCTTTTTCACCACAGCCATATAACGGCGTCCAAATATCACTTTGCAAACTGCACAAGAACAGAATTAGCGAAAGGCTTCTTGAGGGGAAAGCTGTAACTCTTTGAGTTGAATTGACAGAACACAAAGCAGTTTCTCAGAAAGCTTATTTTCAGTTTCTATCTTAGGATAATTCCTTTTTCAAAATAGACTTCTATTGGCTTCCAAATATGACTTTGCAAATTCCACAAGAACAGTCTTAGCGAAAGGCTTATGGAGGTGAAGCTGTAACTCTGTGAGATGAATTAACAGAACAAATAGCAGTTTCTCAGAAATCTTCTTTCCAGTATTTAACGGAAGAAATTTCCTTTTTCACCATAGCCCTCTATGGACTTCCAAATATCACTTTGCAAATCCCACAAGAACAGTCCTAGCGAATGTCTTCTTGAGGGGAAAGCTGTAACTCGGTGAGGTGCATTAAGAGAACACATGGCGGTTTCTCAGAAAGCTTATTTCCAGTTTTTAAGAGAAGATAGTTCCTTTTTCACCATAGCCCTCAATGGTCTTCCCAATATCACCTTGCAAATTCCACAAGAACAGTCTTAGTGAAAGGCTTCTGGAAGGGAAAGCTCTAATTCGGTGAGATGTATTAACAGAAAACACGCCAGTTTCTCAAGAAGCTGCTTTCTCCTTTTTAACGGGAGATATTTCCTTTTTCACCATAGCCCTCTATGGGTTACCAAATATGAATTTGCAAATTGCACAAGAAGAGTCTTAGTGAACGGCTCCTTGAGGGGAAAGCTCAAACTCTGTGAGATGAACTAACAGAACACAAAGCAGTTTCTCAGAAAGCTTCTTTTTGGTTTTTAACGGAAGATATTCCCTTTTTCACCATAGCCCTCTATAGGCTTCGAAATTTCTCTTTGCAAATTCCACAAGAACAGTCTTAGTGAAAGGCTTCTGCAGGGACAAGCTGTAACTCTGTGAGATGAATTAACAGTACACAAAGCAGTTTCTCAGAAAGCTTCTGTTCAGTTTTTATATTAGGATATTTCCTTTTTCACCATCGCCTTCTAAGGGCTCCAAATATCACATTGCAAATTCCACAAGAACTGTCTTAGCGAAAGGCTTATTGAAGGGAAAGCTGTAACTCTGTGAGTTGAATTAAGAGAACACAAAGTAGTTTCTCAGAAAGATTCTTTCCAGTTTTAAACTGAAGTTATTTCCTTTTTCACCAAAGCCCTCTACGGGCTTCCAATATCATTTTGCAAATTTCACAAGAACAGTCTTAGTGAACGGTTTCTTGAGGGTAAAGCTGTAACTCTGTGAGATGAACTAACAGAACACAAGGCAGTTTCTCAGAAAGCTTCTTTTCGATTTTTATCTTAGGATATTTCCATTTTCACCATAGCCATCTATGGGCTTCCAAATATCACTTTGCAAATTCCACAAAAACAGCCTTAGCGACAGGCATCTTGAGGGGAAAGCTGTAACTCTGTGAGTTGATTTAACAGAAAACAAAGCAGTTGCTCAGAAAGCTTCTTTTCAGTTTTTATCTTAGGGTATTTCCTTTTTCACCATAGCCCTCTAAGGGCTTCGAAATATCACTTTGCAAATTCCACAAGAATAGTCTTAGCCAAAGACTTCTGGAGGGGACAGCTGTAAATCTGTGAGATGAATTAACAGAACTCAAAGCAGTTTCTCAGAAATCTTCTTTCCAGTTTTTAACGGAAGATATTTCCTTTTTCACCGTAGCCCTCTCTGGGCTTCCAAATATCACTTTGCAAATTCTACAAGAACAGTCTTAGTGAACGGCTTCTTGAGGGGAAAGCTGTAAATCAGTGAGATGAATTTACAGAACACAAAGCAGTTTCTCAGAAATCTTCTTTCCAGTTTTTATCTTAGGATATTTCCTTTTTCACCATAGCCCTCTATGGGCTTCCAAATATCACTATGCAAATCCCACCGGAACAGTCTTAGCGAAAGGCTTCTTGTGGAGAAAGCTGTAACGCGGTGAGATATATTAACAAAACACGCGGCAGTTTCTCAGAGTGCTTCTTTCTAGTTTTTAAGGGAAGATATTTCCTTTTTCACCATAGCCCACTATGGGCTTCCAAATATCACTTTGAAACTTTCACAAGAACAGTCTTACTGAATGGCTTCTTGAGGGGAAAGCGGTAACACTGTCAGATTAACTAAAAGAACACAAAGCAGTTTCTCAGGAAGCTTCTTCTCGGTTTTTATCTTAGGATATTTCCTTTTTCACCATAGCCATCTATGGGCTTCCAATTATCACTTTGCAAATTTCACAAGAACAGTCTTAGCAGAAGGTGTTTTCAGGTGAAAGCTCTAATTCTTTGAGATGAATTGACAGAACACACAGCAGTTTCTCAGAAAGCTTCTTTTCAGTTTTTAACTGAAGATATTTCCTTTTTCACGGTAGCCCTCTATGGGCTTCCAAATATCACTTTGCAAATACCACAACAGCAGCCTTAGCGAAAGGCTTCTTGAGGGTAAAGCTGTAACTGTGTGAGTTGAATTAACAGAAAACAAAGCAGTTTCTCAGAAAGTTTCTTTTCAGTTTTTATCTTAGGATATTTACTTTTTCACCATAGCCCTCTAAGGGCTTCCAAATGTCACTTGTCAAATTCCACAAGAACAGTCTTAGTGAACGGCTCCTTGAGCAGAATGCTGTAACTCTGTGAGGTGAACTACCAGAACAGAAAGCAGTTTCTCAGAAAGGTTCTTTTCGGTTTTTATCTTAGCATATTTCCATTTTCACCATAGCCCTCTTTGGGATTCCAAATATCACTTTGCAAATTCCACAACAACAGCCTTAGCGAAAGGCTTTTTGAGGGGAAAGCTATAACCCTGTGAGATGAATTAACAGAACACAAAGCAGTTTCTCAGAAATCTTCTTTCCAGTTTTTAACGGAAGATATTTCCTTTTTCACCATAGCCCTCTAGGGTTTCCAAATATCACTTTACAAATTCCACAAAAACACTCTTAGCGAAAGTCTTCTTGAAGGGAGAACTGTAACTGTGTGAGATGAATTAACAGAACACTAAGCAGTTTCTCAGAAAGCTTCTTTCCAGTTTTTAACTGAAGGTATATCCTTTTTTACCATAGCCCTCTAAGGGCTTCCAAATATCTCTTTGCAAATTCCACAAGAACAGTCTTCGCGAAAGGCTTCTTTAGGGGAAAGCTGGAACACTGTGAGATGAATTAACAGAACACAAAGCAGCTTCTCAAAAAGCTTGTTTTCAGTTTTTATCTTAGGCTATTTCCTTTTTCACCATAGCCCTCTGTGGGCTTCTAAATATCACTCTGCAAATTCCACAAGAGCCGTCGTAGCGAAAGGCTTCTTGAGGGGAAAGCTGTAACTCTTGGAGATGAATTAACAGAACACAAAGCAGTTTCTCAGAAAGTTTCTTTTCAGTTTTTAACTGAAGATATTTCCTTTTTCACCATAGCCCCCTTTGGGCTACCAAATATCACTTTGCAAATTCCACAAGAACAGTCTTAGTGAATGGCTTCTTGAGGGGAAATCTGTAACTCTGTGAGATGAATTAACAAAACACAAAGCAGTTTCTCAGAAAGCCTCTTCTCCATTTTTAATCTTAGGACATTTCCTTTTTCACCATAGACCTCAAAGGGCTACGAAATATCACTTTGCAAATTCCTAAAGAACAGTCTTAGCGAAGGGCTTCTGGAGGGGAAATCTGTAACTCTGTGAGATGAACTCACAGAACACAAAGTAGTTTCTCAGAAATCTTCTTTCCAGTTTTTAACGGAAGATATTTCCTTTTTCACCATAACCCCCTAAGGGCTTCCAAATATCACTTTGCAAATTCCGCAAGAACAGTCTTAGCGAAAGGTTTCCTGAGAGGAAAGTTGTAACTCTCTGAGATGAATTAACAGCACACATAGCAGCTTCTCAGAAAGCTTCTTTCCAGTTTTTAACTTAAGATATTTCCTTTTTCACCGTAGCCCTCTAAGGGCTTCTAAATATCACTTTGAAAATTCCACAATAACAGCCTTATCGAAAGGCTTCTTGAGGGGAAAGCTGTACCTCTGTGAGATGAATTAGCAGAACACAAAGCAGTTTCTCAGAAAGTTTCTTTCCAGTTTTTAACTGAAGATATTTCCTTTTTCACCATAGTTCTGTATGGGCTTCCAAATATCACTTTGCAAATTCCACAAGAACAGTCTTAGCGAAAGGTTTCTGGAGGGGAAGCTGTAACCCTGTGAGATGAATTAACAGAACACAAAGCAGTTTCTGAGAAAGCTTCTTTTCAGTTTTTATCTTTGAATATTTCCTTTTTCACCATAGCCCTCTATGGGCTTCCAAAGATCACTTTGCAAATTCCACAAGAAAAGTCTTAGTGATCGGCTTCTTGAGGGGAAAGCTGTAACTCTGTGAGAAGTATTAGCAGAACACAAAGCAGTTTCTCAGAAATCTTCTTTCCAGTTTTTAACGGAAGATATTTCCTTTTTCACCATAGCCCTTTATGGGCTTCCAAATATCACATTGCAAATTCCACAAGAACAGTCTTAGCGAAAGACTTCTTGAGGGGAATGCTGTAAGTCTGCGAGATGAATTAACAGAACACAAAGCAGTTTCTCAGAAATCTTCTTTCCAGTTTTTAACTGAAGATATTTGCTTTTTCACCACAGCCATATAACGGCGTCCAAATATCACTTTGCAAACTGCACAAGAACAGAATTAGCGAAAGGCTTCTTGAGGGGAAAGCTGTAACTCTTTGAGTTGAATTGACAGAACACAAAGCAGTTTCTCAGAAAGCTTATTTTCAGTTTCTATCTTAGGATAATTCCTTTTTCAAAATAGACTTCTATTGGCTTCCAAATATGACTTTGCAAATTCCACAAGAACAGTCTTAGCGAAAGGCTTATGGAGGTGAAGCTGTAACTCTGTGAGATGAATTAACAGAACAAATAGCAGTTTCTCAGAAATCTTCTTTCCAGTATTTAACGGAAGAAATTTCCTTTTTCACCATAGCCCTCTATGGACTTCCAAATATCACTTTGCAAATCCCACAAGAACAGTCCTATCGAATGTCTTCTTGAGGGGAAAGCTGTAACTCGGTGAGGTGCATTAAGAGAACACATGGCGGTTTCTCAGAAAGCTTATTTCCAGTTTTTAAGAGAAGATAGTTCCTTTTTCACCATAGCCCTCAATGGTCTTCCCAATATCACCTTGCAAATTCCACAAGAACAGTCTTAGCGAAAGGCTTCTGGAAGGGAAAGCTCTAATTCGGTGAGATGTATTAACAGAAAACACGCCAGTTTCTCAAGAAGCTGCTTTCTCCTTTTTAACGGGAGATATTTCCTTTTTCACCATAGCCCTCTATGGGTTACCAAATATGAATTTGCAAATTGCACAAGAAGAGTCTTAGTGAACGGCTCCTTGAGGGGAAAGCTCAAACTCTGTGAGATGAACTAACAGAACACAAAGCAGTTTCTCAGAAAGCTTCTTTTTGGTTTTTAACGGAAGATATTCCCTTTTTCACCATAGCCCTCTATAGGCTTCGAAATTTCTCTTTGCAAATTCCACAAGAACAGTCTTAGTGAAAGGCTTCTGCAGGGACAAGCTGTAACTCTGTGAGATGAATTAACAGTACACAAAGCAGTTTCTCAGAAAGCTTCTGTTCAGTTTTTATATTAGGATATTTCCTTTTTCACCATCGCCTTCTAAGGGCTCCAAATATCACATTGCAAATTCCACAAGAACTGTCTTAGCGAAAGGCTTATTGAAGGGAAAGCTGTAACTCTGTGAGTTGAATTAAGAGAACACAAAGTAGTTTCTCAGAAAGATTCTTTCCAGTTTTAAACTGAAGTTATTTCCTTTTTCACCAAAGCCCTCTACGGGCTTCCAATATCATTTTGCAAATTTCACAAGAACAGTCTTAGTGAATGGTTTCTTGAGGGTAAAGCTGTAACTCTGTGAGATGAACTAACAGAACACAAGGCAGTTTCTCAGAAAGCTTCTTTTCGATTTTTATCTTAGGATATTTCCATTTTCACCATAGCCATCTATGGGCTTCCAAATATCACTTTGCAAATTCCACAAAAACAGCCTTAGCGACAGGCATCTTGAGGGGAAAGCTGTAACTCTGTGAGTTGATTTAACAGAAAACAAAGCAGTTGCTCAGAAAGCTTCTTTTCAGTTTTTATCTTAGGGTATTTCCTTTTTCACCATAGCCCTCTAAGGGCTTCGAAATATCACTTTGCAAATTCCACAAGAATAGTCTTAGCCAAAGACTTCTGGAGGGGACAGCTGTAACTCTGTGAGATGAATTAACAGAACTCAAAGCAGTTTCTCAGAAATCTTCTTTCCAGTTTTTAACGGAAGATATTTCCTTTTTCACCGTAGCCCTCTCTGGGCTTCCAAATATCACTTTGCAAATTCTACAAGAACAGTCTTAGTGAACGGCTTCTTGAGGGGAAAGCTGTAAATCAGTGAGATGAATTTACAGAACACAAAGCAGTTTCTCAGAAATCTTCTTTCCAGTTTTTATCTTAGGATATTTCCTTTTTCACCATAGCCCTCTATGGGCTTCCAAATATCACTATGCAAATCCCACCGGAACAGTCTTAGCGAAAGGCTTCTTGTGGAGAAAGCTGTAACGCGGTGAGATATATTAACAAAACACGCGGCAGTTTCTCAGAGTGCTTCTTTCTAGTTTTTAAGGGAAGATATTTCCTTTTTCACCATAGCCCACTATGGGCTTCCAAATATCACTTTGAAACTTTCACAAGAACAGTCTTACTGAATGGCTTCTTGAGGGGAAAGCGGTAACACTGTCAGATTAACTAAAAGAACACAAAGCAGTTTCTCAGGAAGCTTCTTCTCGGTTTTTATCTTAGGATATTTCCTTTTTCACCATAGCCATCTATGGGCTTCCAATTATCACTTTGCAAATTTCACAAGAACAGTCTTAGCAGAAGGTGTTTTCAGGTGAAAGCTCTAATTCTTTGAGATGAATTGACAGAACACACAGCAGTTTCTCAGAAAGCTTCTTTTCAGTTTTTAACTGAAGATATTTCCTTTTTCACGGTAGCCCTCTATGGGCTTCCAAATATCACTTTGCAAATACCACAACAGCAGCCTTAGCGAAAGGCTTCTTGAGGGTAAAGCTGTAACTGTGTGAGTTGAATTAACAGAAAACAAAGCAGTTTCTCAGAAAGTTTCTTTTCAGTTTTTATCTTAGGATATTTACTTTTTCACCATAGCCCTCTAAGGGCTTCCAAATGTCACTTGTCAAATTCCACAAGAACAGTCTTAGTGAACGGCTCCTTGAGCAGAATGCTGTAACTCTGTGAGGTGAACTACCAGAACAGAAAGCAGTTTCTCAGAAAGGTTCTTTTCGGTTTTTATCTTAGCATATTTCCATTTTCACCATAGCCCTCTTTGGGATTCCAAATATCACTTTGCAAATTCCACAACAACAGCCTTAGCGAAAGGCTTTTTGAGGGGAAAGCTATAACCCTGTGAGATGAATTAACAGAACACAAAGCAGTTTCTCAGAAATCTTCTTTCCAGTTTTTAACGGAAGATATTTCCTTTTTCACCATAGCCCTCTAGGGTTTCCAAATATCACTTTACAAATTCCACAAAAACACTCTTAGCGAAAGTCTTCTTGAAGGGAGAACTGTAACTGTGTGAGATGAATTAACAGAACACTAAGCAGTTTCTCAGAAAGCTTCTTTCCAGTTTTTAACTGAAGGTATATCCTTTTTTACCATAGCCCTCTAAGGGCTTCCAAATATCTCTTTGCAAATTCCACAAGAACAGTCTTCGCGAAAGGCTTCTTTAGGGGAAAGCTGGAACACTGTGAGATGAATTAACAGAACACAAAGCAGCTTCTCAAAAAGCTTGTTTTCAGTTTTTATCTTAGGCTATTTCCTTTTTCACCATAGCCCACTATGGGCTTCCAAATATCACTTTGAAACTTTCACAAGAACAGTCTTACTGAATGGCTTCTTGAGGGGAAAGCGGTAACACTGTCAGATTAACTAAAAGAACACAAAGCAGTTTCTCAGGAAGCTTCTTCTCGGTTTTTATCTTAGGATATTTCCTTTTTCACCATAGCCATCTATGGGCTTCCAATTATCACTTTGCAAATTTCACAAGAACAGTCTTAGCGGAAGGTGTTTTCAGGGGAAAGCTCTAATTCTTTGAGATGAATTGACAGAACACACAGCAGTTTCTCAGAAAGCTTCTTTTCAGTTTTTAACTGAAGATATTTCCTTTTTCACGGTAGCCCTCTGTGGGCTTCCAAATATCACTTTGCAAATACCACAACAGCAGCCTTAGCGAAAGGCTTCTTGAGGGTAAAGCTGTAACTGTGTGAGTTGAATTAACAGAAAACAAAGCAGTTTCTCAGAAAGTTTCTTTTCAGTTTTTATCTTAGGATATTTACTTTTTCACCATAGCCCTCTAAGGGCTTCCAAATGTCACTTGTCAAATTCCACAAGAACAGTCTTAGTGAACGGCTCCTTGAGCAGAATGCTGTAACTCTGTGAGGTGAACTACCAGAACAGAAAGCAGTTTCTCAGAAAGGTTCTTTTCGGTTTTTATCTTAGCATATTTCCATTTTCACCATAGCCCTCTTTGGGATTCCAAATATCACTTTGCAAATTCCACAACAACAGCCTTAGCGAAAGGCTTTTTGAGGGGAAAGCTATAACCCTGTGAGATGAATTAACAGAACACAAAGCAGTTTCTCAGAAATCTTCTTTCCAGTTTTTAACGGAAGATATTTCCTTTTTCACCATAGCCCTCTAGGGTTTCCAAATATCACTTTACAAATTCCACAAAAACACTCTTAGCGAAAGTCTTCTTGAAGGGAGAACTGTAACTCTGTGAGATGAATTAACAGAACACTAAGCAGTTTCTCAGAAATCTTCTTTCCAGTTTTTAACTGAAAGTATATCCTTTTTTACCATAGCCCTCTAAGGGCTTCCAAATATCTCTTTGCAAATTCCACAAGAACAGTCTTCGCGAAAGGCTTCTTTAGGGGAAAGCTGGAACACTGTGAGATGAATTAACAGAACACAAAGCAGCTTCTCAAAAAGCTTGTTTTCAGTTTTTATCTTAGGCTATTTCCTTTTTCACCATAGCCCTCTGTGGGCTTCTAAATATCACTCTGCAAATTCCACAAGAGCCGTCGTAGCGAAAGGCTTCTTGAGGGGAAAGCTGTAACTCTTGGAGATGAATTAACAGAACACAAAGCAGTTTCTCAGAAAGTTTCTTTTCAGTTTTTAACTGAAGATATTTCCTTTTTCACCATAGCCCCCTTTGGGCTACCAAATATCACTTTGCAAATTCCACAAGAACAGTCTTAGTGAATGGCTTCTTGAGGGGAAATCTGTAACTCTGTGAGATGAATTAACAAAACACAAAGCAGTTTCTCAGAAAGCCTCTTCTCCATTTTTAATCTTAGGACATTTCCTTTTTCACCATAGACCTCAAAGGGCTACGAAATATCACTTTGCAAATTCCTAAAGAACAGTCTTAGCGAAGGGCTTCTGGAGGGGAAATCTGTAACTCTGTGAGATGAACTCACAGAACACAAAGTAGTTTCTCAGAAATCTTCTTTCCAGTTTTTAACGGAAGATATTTCCTTTTTCACCATAACCCCCTAAGGGCTTCCAAATATCACTTTGCAAATTCCGCAAGAACAGTCTTAGCGAAAGGTTTCCTGAGAGGAAAGTTGTAACTCTCTGAGATGAATTAACAGCACACATAGCAGCTTCTCAGAAAGCTTCTTTCCAGTTTTTAACTTAAGATATTTCCTTTTTCACCGTAGCCCTCTAAGGGCTTCTAAATATCACTTTGAAAATTCCACAATAACAGCCTTATCGAAAGGCTTCTTGAGGGGAAAGCTGTACCTCTGTGAGATGAATTAGCAGAACACAAAGCAGTTTCTCAGAAAGTTTCTTTCCAGTTTTTAACTGAAGATATTTCCTTTTTCACCATAGTTCTGTATGGGCTTCCAAATATCACTTTGCAAATTCCACAAGAACAGTCTTAGCGAAAGGTTTCTGGAGGGGAAGCTGTAACCCTGTGAGATGAATTAACAGAACACAAAGCAGTTTCTGAGAAAGCTTCTTTTCAGTTTTTATCTTTGAATATTTCCTTTTTCACCATAGCCCTCTATGGGCTTCCAAAGATCACTTTGCAAATTCCACAAGAAAAGTCTTAGTGATCGGCTTCTTGAGGGGAAAGCTGTAACTCTGTGAGAAGTATTAGCAGAACACAAAGCAGTTTCTCAGAAATCTTCTTTCCAGTTTTTAACGGAAGATATTTCCTTTTTCACCATAGCCCTTTATGGGCTTCCAAATATCACATTGCAAATTCCACAAGAACAGTCTTAGCGAAAGACTTCTTGAGGGGAATGCTGTAAGTCTGCGAGATGAATTAACAGAACACAAAGCAGTTTCTCAGAAATCTTCTTTCCAGTTTTTAACTGAAGATATTTGCTTTTTCACCACAGCCATATAACGGCGTCCAAATATCACTTTGCAAACTGCACAAGAACAGAATTAGCGAAAGGCTTCTTGAGGGGAAAGCTGTAACTCTTTGAGTTGAATTGACAGAACACAAAGCAGTTTCTCAGAAAGCTTATTTTCAGTTTCTATCTTAGGATAATTCCTTTTTCAAAATAGACTTCTATTGGCTTCCAAATATGACTTTGCAAATTCCACAAGAACAGTCTTAGCGAAAGGCTTATGGAGGTGAAGCTGTAACTCTGTGAGATGAATTAACAGAACAAATAGCAGTTTCTCAGAAATCTTCTTTCCAGTATTTAACGGAAGAAATTTCCTTTTTCACCATAGCCCTCTATGGACTTCCAAATATCACTTTGCAAATCCCACAAGAACAGTCCTAGCGAATGTCTTCTTGAGGGGAAAGCTGTAACTCGGTGAGGTGCATTAAGAGAACACATGGCGGTTTCTCAGAAAGCTTATTTCCAGTTTTTAAGAGAAGATAGTTCCTTTTTCACCATAGCCCTCAATGGTCTTCCCAATATCACCTTGCAAATTCCACAAGAACAGTCTTAGCGAAAGGCTTCTGGAAGGGAAAGCTCTAATTCGGTGAGATGTATTAACAGAAAACACGCCAGTTTCTCAAGAAGCTGCTTTCTCCTTTTTAACGGGAGATATTTCCTTTTTCACCATAGCCCTCTATGGGTTACCAAATATGAATTTGCAAATTGCACAAGAAGAGTCTTAGTGAACGGCTCCTTGAGGGGAAAGCTCAAACTCTGTGAGATGAACTAACAGAACACAAAGCAGTTTCTCAGAAAGCTTCTTTTTGGTTTTTAACGGAAGATATTCCCTTTTTCACCATAGCCCTCTATAGGCTTCGAAATTTCTCTTTGCAAATTCCACAAGAACAGTCTTAGTGAAAGGCTTCTGCAGGGACAAGCTGTAACTCTGTGAGATGAATTAACAGTACACAAAGCAGTTTCTCAGAAAGCTTCTGTTCAGTTTTTATATTAGGATATTTCCTTTTTCACCATCGCCTTCTAAGGGCTCCAAATATCACATTGCAAATTCCACAAGAACTGTCTTAGCGAAAGGCTTATTGAAGGGAAAGCTGTAACTCTGTGAGTTGAATTAAGAGAACACAAAGTAGTTTCTCAGAAAGATTCTTTCCAGTTTTAAACTGAAGTTATTTCCTTTTTCACCAAAGCCCTCTACGGGCTTCCAATATCATTTTGCAAATTTCACAAGAACAGTCCTTAGTGAACGGTTTCTTGAGGGTAAAGCTGTAACTCTGTGAGATGAACTAACAGAACACAAGGCAGTTTCTCAGAAAGCTTCTTTTCGATTTTTATCTTAGGATATTTCCATTTTCACCATAGCCATCTATGGGCTTCCAAATATCACTTTGCAAATTCCACAAAAACAGCCTTAGCGACAGGCATCTTGAGGGGAAAGCTGTAACTCTGTGAGTTGATTTAACAGAAAACAAAGCAGTTGCTCAGAAAGCTTCTTTTCAGTTTTTATCTTAGGGTATTTCCTTTTTCACCATAGCCCTCTAAGGGCTTCGAAATATCACTTTGCAAATTCCACAAGAATAGTCTTAGCCAAAGACTTCTGGAGGGGACAGCTGTAACTCTGTGAGATGAATTAACAGAACTCAAAGCAGTTTCTCAGAAATCTTCTTTCCAGTTTTTAACGGAAGATATTTCCTTTTTCACCGTAGCCCTCTCTGGGCTTCCAAATATCACTTTGCAAATTCTACAAGAACAGTCTTAGTGAACGGCTTCTTGAGGGGAAAGCTGTAAATCAGTGAGATGAATTTACAGAACACAAAGCAGTTTCTCAGAAATCTTCTTTCCAGTTTTTATCTTAGGATATTTCCTTTTTCACCATAGCCCTCTATGGGCTTCCAAATATCACTAGGCAAATCCCACCGGAACAGTCTTAGCGAAAGGCTTCTTGTGGAGAAAGCTGTAACGCGGTGAGATATATTAACAAAACACGCGGCAGTTTCTCAGAGTGCTTCTTTCTAGTTTTTAAGGGAAGATATTTCCTTTTTCACCATAGCCCACTATGGGCTTCCAAATATCACTTTGAAACTTTCACAAGAACAGTCTTACTGAATGGCTTCTTGAGGGGAAAGCGGTAACACTGTCAGATTAACTAAAAGAACACAAAGCAGTTTCTCAGGAAGCTTCTTCTCGGTTTTTATCTTAGGATATTTCCTTTTTCACCATAGCCATCTATGGGCTTCCAATTATCACTTTGCAAATTTCACAAGAACAGTCTTAGCAGAAGGTGTTTTCAGGTGAAAGCTCTAATTCTTTGAGATGAATTGACAGAACACACAGCAGTTTCTCAGAAAGCTTCTTTTCAGTTTTTAACTGAAGATATTTCCTTTTTCACGGTAGCCCTCTATGGGCTTCCAAATATCACTTTGCAAATACCACAACAGCAGCCTTAGCGAAAGGCTTCTTGAGGGTAAAGCTGTAACTGTGTGAGTTGAATTAACAGAAAACAAAGCAGTTTCTCAGAAAGTTTCTTTTCAGTTTTTATCTTAGGATATTTACTTTTTCACCATAGCCCTCTAAGGGCTTCCAAATGTCACTTGTCAAATTCCACAAGAACAGTCTTAGTGAACGGCTCCTTGAGCAGAATGCTGTACCTCTGTGAGGTGAACTACCAGAACAGAAAGCAGTTTCTCAGAAAGGTTCTTTTCGGTTTTTATCTTAGCATATTTCCATTTTCACCATAGCCCTCTTTGGGATTCCAAATATCACTTTGCAAATTCCACAACAACAGCCTTAGCGAAAGGCTTTTTGAGGGGAAAGCTATAACCCTGTGAGATGAATTAACAGAACACAAAGCAGTTTCTCAGAAATCTTCTTTCCAGTTTTTAACGGAAGATATTTCCTTTTTCACCATAGCCCTCTAGGGTTTCCAAATATCACTTTACAAATTCCACAAAAACACTCTTAGCGAAAGTCTTCTTGAAGGGAGAACTGTAACTGTGTGAGATGAATTAACAGAACACTAAGCAGTTTCTCAGAAAGCTTCTTTCCAGTTTTTAACTGAAGGTATATCCTTTTTTACCATAGCCCTCTAAGGGCTTCCAAATATCTCTTTGCAAATTCCACAAGAACAGTCTTCGCGAAAGGCTTCTTTAGGGGAAAGCTGGAACACTGTGAGATGAATTAACAGAACACAAAGCAGCTTCTCAAAAAGCTTGTTTTCAGTTTTTATCTTAGGCTATTTCCTTTTTCACCATAGCCCACTATGGGCTTCCAAATATCACTTTGAAACTTTCACAAGAACAGTCTTACTGAATGGCTTCTTGAGGGGAAAGCGGTAACACTGTCAGATTAACTAAAAGAACACAAAGCAGTTTCTCAGGAAGCTTCTTCTCGGTTTTTATCTTAGGATATTTCCTTTTTCACCATAGCCATCTATGGGCTTCCAATTATCACTTTGCAAATTTCACAAGAACAGTCTTAGCGGAAGGTGTTTTCAGGGGAAAGCTCTAATTCTTTGAGATGAATTGACAGAACACACAGCAGTTTCTCAGAAAGCTTCTTTTCAGTTTTTAACTGAAGATATTTCCTTTTTCACGGTAGCCCTCTGTGGGCTTCCAAATATCACTTTGCAAATACCACAACAGCAGCCTTAGCGAAAGGCTTCTTGAGGGTAAAGCTGTAACTGTGTGAGTTGAATTAACAGAAAACAAAGCAGTTTCTCAGAAAGTTTCTTTTCAGTTTTTATCTTAGGATATTTACTTTTTCACCATAGCCCTCTAAGGGCTTCCAAATGTCACTTGTCAAATTCCACAAGAACAGTCTTAGTGAACGGCTCCTTGAGCAGAATGCTGTAACTCTGTGAGGTGAACTACCAGAACAGAAAGCAGTTTCTCAGAAAGGTTCTTTTCGGTTTTTATCTTAGCATATTTCCATTTTCACCATAGCCCTCTTTGGGATTCCAAATATCACTTTGCAAATTCCACAACAACAGCCTTAGCGAAAGGCTTTTTGAGGGGAAAGCTATAACCCTGTGAGATGAATTAACAGAACACAAAGCAGTTTCTCAGAAATCTTCTTTCCAGTTTTTAACGGAAGATATTTCCTTTTTCACCATAGCCCTCTAGGGTTTCCAAATATCACTTTACAAATTCCACAAAAACACTCTTAGCGAAAGTCTTCTTGAAGGGAGAACTGTAACTCTGTGAGATGAATTAACAGAACACTAAGCAGTTTCTCAGAAATCTTCTTTCCAGTTTTTAACTGAAAGTATATCCTTTTTTACCATAGCCCTCTAAGGGCTTCCAAATATCTCTTTGCAAATTCCACAAGAACAGTCTTCGCGAAAGGCTTCTTTAGGGGAAAGCTGGAACACTGTGAGATGAATTAACAGAACACAAAGCAGCTTCTCAAAAAGCTTGTTTTCAGTTTTTATCTTAGGCTATTTCCTTTTTCACCATAGCCCTCTGTGGGCTTCTAAATATCACTCTGCAAATTCCACAAGAGCCGTCGTAGCGAAAGGCTTCTTGAGGGGAAAGCTGTAACTCTTGGAGATGAATTAACAGAACACAAAGCAGTTTCTCAGAAAGTTTCTTTTCAGTTTTTAACTGAAGATATTTCCTTTTTCACCATAGCCCCCTTTGGGCTACCAAATATCACTTTGCAAATTCCACAAGAACAGTCTTAGTGAATGGCTTCTTGAGGGGAAATCTGTAACTCTGTGAGATGAATTAACAAAACACAAAGCAGTTTCTCAGAAAGCCTCTTCTCCATTTTTAATCTTAGGACATTTCCTTTTTCACCATAGACCTCAAAGGGCTACGAAATATCACTTTGCAAATTCCTAAAGAACAGTCTTAGCGAAGGGCTTCTGGAGGGGAAATCTGTAACTCTGTGAGATGAACTCACAGAACACAAAGTAGTTTCTCAGAAATCTTCTTTCCAGTTTTTAACGGAAGATATTTCCTTTTTCACCATAACCCCCTAA
Organism: Chlorocebus sabaeus; assembly: GCF_047675955.1. Classification (NCBI taxonomy): domain Eukaryota; kingdom Metazoa; phylum Chordata; class Mammalia; order Primates; family Cercopithecidae; genus Chlorocebus; species Chlorocebus sabaeus. The sequence continues at coordinate 42,058 of NW_027328011.1, forward strand.
GGGCTTCCAAATATCACTTTGCAAATTCCGCAAGAACAGTCTTAGCGAAAGGTTTCCTGAGAGGAAAGTTGTAACTCTCTGAGATGAATTAACAGCACACATAGCAGCTTCTCAGAAAGCTTCTTTCCAGTTTTTAACTTAAGATATTTCCTTTTTCACCGTAGCCCTCTAAGGGCTTCTAAATATCACTTTGAAAATTCCACAATAACAGCCTTATCGAAAGGCTTCTTGAGGGGAAAGCTGTACCTCTGTGAGATGAATTAGCAGAACACAAAGCAGTTTCTCAGAAAGTTTCTTTCCAGTTTTTAACTGAAGATATTTCCTTTTTCACCATAGTTCTGTATGGGCTTCCAAATATCACTTTGCAAATTCCACAAGAACAGTCTTAGCGAAAGGTTTCTGGAGGGGAAGCTGTAACCCTGTGAGATGAATTAACAGAACACAAAGCAGTTTCTGAGAAAGCTTCTTTTCAGTTTTTATCTTTGAATATTTCCTTTTTCACCATAGCCCTCTATGGGCTTCCAAAGATCACTTTGCAAATTCCACAAGAAAAGTCTTAGTGATCGGCTTCTTGAGGGGAAAGCTGTAACTCTGTGAGAAGTATTAGCAGAACACAAAGCAGTTTCTCAGAAATCTTCTTTCCAGTTTTTAACGGAAGATATTTCCTTTTTCACCATAGCCCTTTATGGGCTTCCAAATATCACATTGCAAATTCCACAAGAACAGTCTTAGCGAAAGACTTCTTGAGGGGAATGCTGTAAGTCTGCGAGATGAATTAACAGAACACAAAGCAGTTTCTCAGAAATCTTCTTTCCAGTTTTTAACTGAAGATATTTGCTTTTTCACCACAGCCATATAACGGCGTCCAAATATCACTTTGCAAACTGCACAAGAACAGAATTAGCGAAAGGCTTCTTGAGGGGAAAGCTGTAACTCTTTGAGTTGAATTGACAGAACACAAAGCAGTTTCTCAGAAAGCTTATTTTCAGTTTCTATCTTAGGATAATTCCTTTTTCAAAATAGACTTCTATTGGCTTCCAAATATGACTTTGCAAATTCCACAAGAACAGTCTTAGCGAAAGGCTTATGGAGGTGAAGCTGTAACTCTGTGAGATGAATTAACAGAACAAATAGCAGTTTCTCAGAAATCTTCTTTCCAGTATTTAACGGAAGAAATTTCCTTTTTCACCATAGCCCTCTATGGACTTCCAAATATCACTTTGCAAATCCCACAAGAACAGTCCTAGCGAATGTCTTCTTGAGGGGAAAGCTGTAACTCGGTGAGGTGCATTAAGAGAACACATGGCGGTTTCTCAGAAAGCTTATTTCCAGTTTTTAAGAGAAGATAGTTCCTTTTTCACCATAGCCCTCAATGGTCTTCCCAATATCACCTTGCAAATTCCACAAGAACAGTCTTAGCGAAAGGCTTCTGGAAGGGAAAGCTCTAATTCGGTGAGATGTATTAACAGAAAACACGCCAGTTTCTCAAGAAGCTGCTTTCTCCTTTTTAACGGGAGATATTTCCTTTTTCACCATAGCCCTCTATGGGTTACCAAATATGAATTTGCAAATTGCACAAGAAGAGTCTTAGTGAACGGCTCCTTGAGGGGAAAGCTCAAACTCTGTGAGATGAACTAACAGAACACAAAGCAGTTTCTCAGAAAGCTTCTTTTTGGTTTTTAACGGAAGATATTCCCTTTTTCACCATAGCCCTCTATAGGCTTCGAAATTTCTCTTTGCAAATTCCACAAGAACAGTCTTAGTGAAAGGCTTCTGCAGGGACAAGCTGTAACTCTGTGAGATGAATTAACAGTACACAAAGCAGTTTCTCAGAAAGCTTCTGTTCAGTTTTTATATTAGGATATTTCCTTTTTCACCATCGCCTTCTAAGGGCTCCAAATATCACATTGCAAATTCCACAAGAACTGTCTTAGCGAAAGGCTTATTGAAGGGAAAGCTGTAACTCTGTGAGTTGAATTAAGAGAACACAAAGTAGTTTCTCAGAAAGATTCTTTCCAGTTTTAAACTGAAGTTATTTCCTTTTTCACCAAAGCCCTCTACGGGCTTCCAATATCATTTTGCAAATTTCACAAGAACAGTCTTAGTGAACGGTTTCTTGAGGGTAAAGCTGTAACTCTGTGAGATGAACTAACAGAACACAAGGCAGTTTCTCAGAAAGCTTCTTTTCGATTTTTATCTTAGGATATTTCCATTTTCACCATAGCCATCTATGGGCTTCCAAATATCACTTTGCAAATTCCACAAAAACAGCCTTAGCGACAGGCATCTTGAGGGGAAAGCTGTAACTCTGTGAGTTGATTTAACAGAAAACAAAGCAGTTGCTCAGAAAGCTTCTTTTCAGTTTTTATCTTAGGGTATTTCCTTTTTCACCATAGCCCTCTAAGGGCTTCGAAATATCACTTTGCAAATTCCACAAGAATAGTCTTAGCCAAAGACTTCTGGAGGGGACAGCTGTAACTCTGTGAGATGAATTAACAGAACTCAAAGCAGTTTCTCAGAAATCTTCTTTCCAGTTTTTAACGGAAGATATTTCCTTTTTCACCGTAGCCCTCTCTGGGCTTCCAAATATCACTTTGCAAATTCTACAAGAACAGTCTTAGTGAACGGCTTCTTGAGGGGAAAGCTGTAAATCAGTGAGATGAATTTACAGAACACAAAGCAGTTTCTCAGAAATCTTCTTTCCAGTTTTTATCTTAGGATATTTCCTTTTTCACCATAGCCCTCTATGGGCTTCCAAATATCACTAGGCAAATCCCACCGGAACAGTCTTAGCGAAAGGCTTCTTGTGGAGAAAGCTGTAACGCGGTGAGATATATTAACAAAACACGCGGCAGTTTCTCAGAGTGCTTCTTTCTAGTTTTTAAGGGAAGATATTTCCTTTTTCACCATAGCCCACTATGGGCTTCCAAATATCACTTTGAAACTTTCACAAGAACAGTCTTACTGAATGGCTTCTTGAGGGGAAAGCGGTAACACTGTCAGATTAACTAAAAGAACACAAAGCAGTTTCTCAGGAAGCTTCTTCTCGGTTTTTATCTTAGGATATTTCCTTTTTCACCATAGCCATCTATGGGCTTCCAATTATCACTTTGCAAATTTCACAAGAACAGTCTTAGCAGAAGGTGTTTTCAGGTGAAAGCTCTAATTCTTTGAGATGAATTGACAGAACACACAGCAGTTTCTCAGAAAGCTTCTTTTCAGTTTTTAACTGAAGATATTTCCTTTTTCACGGTAGCCCTCTATGGGCTTCCAAATATCACTTTGCAAATACCACAACAGCAGCCTTAGCGAAAGGCTTCTTGAGGGTAAAGCTGTAACTGTGTGAGTTGAATTAACAGAAAACAAAGCAGTTTCTCAGAAAGTTTCTTTTCAGTTTTTATCTTAGGATATTTACTTTTTCACCATAGCCCTCTAAGGGCTTCCAAATGTCACTTGTCAAATTCCACAAGAACAGTCTTAGTGAACGGCTCCTTGAGCAGAATGCTGTAACTCTGTGAGGTGAACTACCAGAACAGAAAGCAGTTTCTCAGAAAGGTTCTTTTCGGTTTTTATCTTAGCATATTTCCATTTTCACCATAGCCCTCTTTGGGATTCCAAATATCACTTTGCAAATTCCACAACAACAGCCTTAGCGAAAGGCTTTTTGAGGGGAAAGCTATAACCCTGTGAGATGAATTAACAGAACACAAAGCAGTTTCTCAGAAATCTTCTTTCCAGTTTTTAACGGAAGATATTTCCTTTTTCACCATAGCCCTCTAGGGTTTCCAAATATCACTTTACAAATTCCACAAAAACACTCTTAGCGAAAGTCTTCTTGAAGGGAGAACTGTAACTGTGTGAGATGAATTAACAGAACACTAAGCAGTTTCTCAGAAAGCTTCTTTCCAGTTTTTAACTGAAGGTATATCCTTTTTTACCATAGCCCTCTAAGGGCTTCCAAATATCTCTTTGCAAATTCCACAAGAACAGTCTTCGCGAAAGGCTTCTTTAGGGGAAAGCTGGAACACTGTGAGATGAATTAACAGAACACAAAGCAGCTTCTCAAAAAGCTTGTTTTCAGTTTTTATCTTAGGCTATTTCCTTTTTCACCATAGCCCACTATGGGCTTCCAAATATCACTTTGAAACTTTCACAAGAACAGTCTTACTGAATGGCTTCTTGAGGGGAAAGCGGTAACACTGTCAGATTAACTAAAAGAACACAAAGCACTTTCTCAGGAAGCTTCTTCTCGGTTTTTATCTTAGGATATTTCCTTTTTCACCATAGCCATCTATGGGCTTCCAATTATCACTTTGCAAATTTCACAAGAACAGTCTTAGCAGAAGGTGTTTTCAGGGGAAAGCTCTAATTCTTTGAGATGAATTGACAGAACACACAGCAGTTTCTCAGAAAGCTTCTTTTCAGTTTTTAACTGAAGATATTTCCTTTTTCACGGTAGCCCTCTATGGGCTTCCAAATATCACTTTGCAAATACCACAACAGCAGCCTTAGCGAAAGGCTTCTTGAGGGTAAAGCTGTAACTGTGTGAGTTGAATTAACAGAAAACAAAGCAGTTTCTCAGAAAGTTTCTTTTCAGTTTTTATCTTAGGATATTTACTTTTTCACCATAGCCCTCTAAGGGCTTCCAAATGTCACTTGTCAAATTCCACAAGAACAGTCTTAGTGAACGGCTCCTTGAGCAGAATGCTGTAACTCTGTGAGGTGAACTACCAGAACAGAAAGCAGTTTCTCAGAAAGGTTCTTTTCGGTTTTTATCTTAGCATATTTCCATTTTCACCATAGCCCTCTTTGGGATTCCAAATATCACTTTGCAAATTCCACAACAACAGCCTTAGCGAAAGGCTTTTTGAGGGGAAAGCTATAACCCTGTGAGATGAATTAACAGAACACAAAGCAGTTTCTCAGAAATCTTCTTTCCAGTTTTTAACGGAAGATATTTCCTTTTTCACCATAGCCCTCTAGGGTTTCCAAATATCACTTTACAAATTCCACAAAAACACTCTTAGCGAAAGTCTTCTTGAAGGGAGAACTGTAACTGTGTGAGATGAATTAACAGAACACTAAGCAGTTTCTCAGAAAGCTTCTTTCCAGTTTTTAACTGAAGGTATATCCTTTTTTACCATAGCCCTCTAAGGGCTTCCAAATATCTCTTTGCAAATTCCACAAGAACAGTCTTCGCGAAAGGCTTCTTTAGGGGAAAGCTGGAACACTGTGAGATGAATTAACAGAACACAAAGCAGCTTCTCAAAAAGCTTGTTTTCAGTTTTTATCTTAGGCTATTTCCTTTTTCACCATAGCCCACTATGGGCTTCCAAATATCACTTTGAAACTTTCACAAGAACAGTCTTACTGAATGGCTTCTTGAGGGGAAAGCGGTAACACTGTCAGATTAACTAAAAGAACACAAAGCAGTTTCTCAGGAAGCTTCTTCTCGGTTTTTATCTTAGGATATTTCCTTTTTCACCATAGCCATCTATGGGCTTCCAATTATCACTTTGCAAATTTCACAAGAACAGTCTTAGCGGAAGGTGTTTTCAGGGGAAAGCTCTAATTCTTTGAGATGAATTGACAGAACACACAGCAGTTTCTCAGAAAGCTTCTTTTCAGTTTTTAACTGAAGATATTTCCTTTTTCACGGTAGCCCTCTGTGGGCTTCCAAATATCACTTTGCAAATACCACAACAGCAGCCTTAGCGAAAGGCTTCTTGAGGGTAAAGCTGTAACTGTGTGAGTTGAATTAACAGAAAACAAAGCAGTTTCTCAGAAAGTTTCTTTTCAGTTTTTATCTTAGGATATTTACTTTTTCACCATAGCCCTCTAAGGGCTTCCAAATGTCACTTGTCAAATTCCACAAGAACAGTCTTAGTGAACGGCTCCTTGAGCAGAATGCTGTAACTCTGTGAGGTGAACTACCAGAACAGAAAGCAGTTTCTCAGAAAGGTTCTTTTCGGTTTTTATCTTAGCATATTTCCATTTTCACCATAGCCCTCTTTGGGATTCCAAATATCACTTTGCAAATTCCACAACAACAGCCTTAGCGAAAGGCTTTTTGAGGGGAAAGCTATAACCCTGTGAGATGAATTAACAGAACACAAAGCAGTTTCTCAGAAATCTTCTTTCCAGTTTTTAACGGAAGATATTTCCTTTTTCACCATAGCCCTCTAGGGTTTCCAAATATCACTTTACAAATTCCACAAAAACACTCTTAGCGAAAGTCTTCTTGAAGGGAGAACTGTAACTCTGTGAGATGAATTAACAGAACACTAAGCAGTTTCTCAGAAATCTTCTTTCCAGTTTTTAACTGAAAGTATATCCTTTTTTACCATAGCCCTCTAAGGGCTTCCAAATATCTCTTTGCAAATTCCACAAGAACAGTCTTCGCGAAAGGCTTCTTTAGGGGAAAGCTGGAACACTGTGAGATGAATTAACAGAACACAAAGCAGCTTCTCAAAAAGCTTGTTTTCAGTTTTTATCTTAGGCTATTTCCTTTTTCACCATAGCCCTCTGTGGGCTTCTAAATATCACTCTGCAAATTCCACAAGAGCCGTCGTAGCGAAAGGCTTCTTGAGGGGAAAGCTGTAACTCTTGGAGATGAATTAACAGAACACAAAGCAGTTTCTCAGAAAGTTTCTTTTCAGTTTTTATCTGAAGATATTTCCTTTTTCACCATAGCCCCCTTTGGGCTACCAAATATCACTTTGCAAATTCCACAAGAACAGTCTTAGTGAATGGCTTCTTGAGGGGAAATCTGTAACTCTGTGAGATGAATTAACAAAACACAAAGCAGTTTCTCAGAAAGCCTCTTCTCCATTTTTAATCTTAGGACATTTCCTTTTTCACCATAGACCTCAAAGGGCTACGAAATATCACTTTGCAAATTCCTAAAGAACAGTCTTAGCGAAGGGCTTCTGGAGGGGAAATCTGTAACTCTGTGAGATGAACTCACAGAACACAAAGTAGTTTCTCAGAAATCTTCTTTCCAGTTTTTAACGGAAGATATTTCCTTTTTCACCATAACCCCCTAAGGGCTTCCAAATATCACTTTGCAAATTCCGCAAGAACAGTCTTAGCGAAAGGTTTCCTGAGAGGAAAGTTGTAACTCTCTGAGATGAATTAACAGCACACATAGCAGCTTCTCAGAAAGCTTCTTTCCAGTTTTTAACTTAAGATATTTCCTTTTTCACCGTAGCCCTCTAAGGGCTTCTAAATATCACTTTGAAAATTCCACAATAACAGCCTTATCGAAAGGCTTCTTGAGGGGAAAGCTGTACCTCTGTGAGATGAATTAGCAGAACACAAAGCAGTTTCTCAGAAAGTTTCTTTCCAGTTTTTAACTGAAGATATTTCCTTTTTCACCATAGTTCTGTATGGGCTTCCAAATATCACTTTGCAAATTCCACAAGAACAGTCTTAGCGAAAGGTTTCTGGAGGGGAAGCTGTAACCCTGTGAGATGAATTAACAGAACACAAAGCAGTTTCTGAGAAAGCTTCTTTTCAGTTTTTATCTTTGAATATTTCCTTTTTCACCATAGCCCTCTATGGGCTTCCAAAGATCACTTTGCAAATTCCACAAGAAAAGTCTTAGTGATCGGCTTCTTGAGGGGAAAGCTGTAACTCTGTGAGAAGTATTAGCAGAACACAAAGCAGTTTCTCAGAAATCTTCTTTCCAGTTTTTAACGGAAGATATTTCCTTTTTCACCATAGCCCTTTATGGGCTTCCAAATATCACATTGCAAATTCCACAAGAACAGTCTTAGCGAAAGACTTCTTGAGGGGAATGCTGTAAGTCTGCGAGATGAATTAACAGAACACAAAGCAGTTTCTCAGAAATCTTCTTTCCAGTTTTTAACTGAAGATATTTGCTTTTTCACCACAGCCATATAACGGCGTCCAAATATCACTTTGCAAACTGCACAAGAACAGAATTAGCGAAAGGCTTCTTGAGGGGAAAGCTGTAACTCTTTGAGTTGAATTGACAGAACACAAAGCAGTTTCTCAGAAAGCTTATTTTCAGTTTCTATCTTAGGATAATTCCTTTTTCAAAATAGACTTCTATTGGCTTCCAAATATGACTTTGCAAATTCCACAAGAACAGTCTTAGCGAAAGGCTTATGGAGGTGAAGCTGTAACTCTGTGAGATGAATTAACAGAACAAATAGCAGTTTCTCAGAAATCTTCTTTCCAGTATTTAACGGAAGAAATTTCCTTTTTCACCATAGCCCTCTATGGACTTCCAAATATCACTTTGCAAATCCCACAAGAACAGTCCTAGCGAATGTCTTCTTGAGGGGAAAGCTGTAACTCGGTGAGGTGCATTAAGAGAACACATGGCGGTTTCTCAGAAAGCTTATTTCCAGTTTTTAAGAGAAGATAGTTCCTTTTTCACCATAGCCCTCAATGGTCTTCCCAATATCACCTTGCAAATTCCACAAGAACAGTCTTAGCGAAAGGCTTCTGGAAGGGAAAGCTCTAATTCGGTGAGATGTATTAACAGAAAACACGCCAGTTTCTCAAGAAGCTGCTTTCTCCTTTTTAACGGGAGATATTTCCTTTTTCACCATAGCCCTCTATGGGTTACCAAATATGAATTTGCAAATTGCACAAGAAGAGTCTTAGTGAACGGCTCCTTGAGGGGAAAGCTCAAACTCTGTGAGATGAACTAACAGAACACAAAGCAGTTTCTCAGAAAGCTTCTTTTTGGTTTTTAACGGAAGATATTCCCTTTTTCACCATAGCCCTCTATAGGCTTCGAAATTTCTCTTTGCAAATTCCACAAGAACAGTCTTAGTGAAAGGCTTCTGCAGGGACAAGCTGTAACTCTGTGAGATGAATTAACAGTACACAAAGCAGTTTCTCAGAAAGCTTCTGTTCAGTTTTTATATTAGGATATTTCCTTTTTCACCATCGCCTTCTAAGGGCTCCAAATATCACATTGCAAATTCCACAAGAACTGTCTTAGCGAAAGGCTTATTGAAGGGAAAGCTGTAACTCTGTGAGTTGAATTAAGAGAACACAAAGTAGTTTCTCAGAAAGATTCTTTCCAGTTTTAAACTGAAGTTATTTCCTTTTTCACCAAAGCCCTCTACGGGCTTCCAATATCATTTTGCAAATTTCACAAGAACAGTCTTAGTGAACGGTTTCTTGAGGGTAAAGCTGTAACTCTGTGAGATGAACTAACAGAACACAAGGCAGTTTCTCAGAAAGCTTCTTTTCGATTTTTATCTTAGGATATTTCCATTTTCACCATAGCCATCTATGGGCTTCCAAATATCACTTTGCAAATTCCACAAAAACAGCCTTAGCGACAGGCATCTTGAGGGGAAAGCTGTAACTCTGTGAGTTGATTTAACAGAAAACAAAGCAGTTGCTCAGAAAGCTTCTTTTCAGTTTTTATCTTAGGGTATTTCCTTTTTCACCATAGCCCTCTAAGGGCTTCGAAATATCACTTTGCAAATTCCACAAGAATAGTCTTAGCCAAAGACTTCTGGAGGGGACAGCTGTAAATCTGTGAGATGAATTAACAGAACTCAAAGCAGTTTCTCAGAAATCTTCTTTCCAGTTTTTAACGGAAGATATTTCCTTTTTCACCGTAGCCCTCTCTGGGCTTCCAAATATCACTTTGCAAATTCTACAAGAACAGTCTTAGTGAACGGCTTCTTGAGGGGAAAGCTGTAAATCAGTGAGATGAATTTACAGAACACAAAGCAGTTTCTCAGAAATCTTCTTTCCAGTTTTTATCTTAGGATATTTCCTTTTTCACCATAGCCCTCTATGGGCTTCCAAATATCACTATGCAAATCCCACCGGAACAGTCTTAGCGAAAGGCTTCTTGTGGAGAAAGCTGTAACGCGGTGAGATATATTAACAAAACACGCGGCAGTTTCTCAGAGTGCTTCTTTCTAGTTTTTAAGGGAAGATATTTCCTTTTTCACCATAGCCCACTATGGGCTTCCAAATATCACTTTGAAACTTTCACAAGAACAGTCTTACTGAATGGCTTCTTGAGGGGAAAGCGGTAACACTGTCAGATTAACTAAAAGAACACAAAGCAGTTTCTCAGGAAGCTTCTTCTCGGTTTTTATCTTAGGATATTTCCTTTTTCACCATAGCCATCTATGGGCTTCCAATTATCACTTTGCAAATTTCACAAGAACAGTCTTAGCAGAAGGTGTTTTCAGGTGAAAGCTCTAATTCTTTGAGATGAATTGACAGAACACACAGCAGTTTCTCAGAAAGCTTCTTTTCAGTTTTTAACTGAAGATATTTCCTTTTTCACGGTAGCCCTCTATGGGCTTCCAAATATCACTTTGCAAATACCACAACAGCAGCCTTAGCGAAAGGCTTCTTGAGGGTAAAGCTGTAACTGTGTGAGTTGAATTAACAGAAAACAAAGCAGTTTCTCAGAAAGTTTCTTTTCAGTTTTTATCTTAGGATATTTACTTTTTCACCATAGCCCTCTAAGGGCTTCCAAATGTCACTTGTCAAATTCCACAAGAACAGTCTTAGTGAACGGCTCCTTGAGCAGAATGCTGTAACTCTGTGAGGTGAACTACCAGAACAGAAAGCAGTTTCTCAGAAAGGTTCTTTTCGGTTTTTATCTTAGCATATTTCCATTTTCACCATAGCCCTCTTTGGGATTCCAAATATCACTTTGCAAATTCCACAACAACAGCCTTAGCGAAAGGCTTTTTGAGGGGAAAGCTATAACCCTGTGAGATGAATTAACAGAACACAAAGCAGTTTCTCAGAAATCTTCTTTCCAGTTTTTAACGGAAGATATTTCCTTTTTCACCATAGCCCTCTAGGGTTTCCAAATATCACTTTACAAATTCCACAAAAACACTCTTAGCGAAAGTCTTCTTGAAGGGAGAACTGTAACTGTGTGAGATGAATTAACAGAACACTAAGCAGTTTCTCAGAAAGCTTCTTTCCAGTTTTTAACTGAAGGTATATCCTTTTTTACCATAGCCCTCTAAGGGCTTCCAAATATCTCTTTGCAAATTCCACAAGAACAGTCTTCGCGAAAGGCTTCTTTAGGGGAAAGCTGGAACACTGTGAGATGAATTAACAGAACACAAAGCAGCTTCTCAAAAAGCTTGTTTTCAGTTTTTATCTTAGGCTATTTCCTTTTTCACCATAGCCCTCTGTGGGCTTCTAAATATCACTCTGCAAATTCCACAAGAGCCGTCGTAGCGAAAGGCTTCTTGAGGGGAAAGCTGTAACTCTTGGAGATGAATTAACAGAACACAAAGCAGTTTCTCAGAAAGTTTCTTTTCAGTTTTTAACTGAAGATATTTCCTTTTTCACCATAGCCCCCTTTGGGCTACCAAATATCACTTTGCAAATTCCACAAGAACAGTCTTAGTGAATGGCTTCTTGAGGGGAAATCTGTAACTCTGTGAGATGAATTAACAAAACACAAAGCAGTTTCTCAGAAAGCCTCTTCTCCATTTTTAATCTTAGGACATTTCCTTTTTCACCATAGACCTCAAAGGGCTACGAAATATCACTTTGCAAATTCCTAAAGAACAGTCTTAGCGAAGGGCTTCTGGAGGGGAAATCTGTAACTCTGTGAGATGAACTCACAGAACACAAAGTAGTTTCTCAGAAATCTTCTTTCCAGTTTTTAACGGAAGATATTTCCTTTTTCACCATAACCCCCTAAGGGCTTCCAAATATCACTTTGCAAATTCCGCAAGAACAGTCTTAGCGAAAGGTTTCCTGAGAGGAAAGTTGTAACTCTCTGAGATGAATTAACAGCACACATAGCAGCTTCTCAGAAAGCTTCTTTCCAGTTTTTAACTTAAGATATTTCCTTTTTCACCGTAGCCCTCTAAGGGCTTCTAAATATCACTTTGAAAATTCCACAATAACAGCCTTATCGAAAGGCTTCTTGAGGGGAAAGCTGTACCTCTGTGAGATGAATTAGCAGAACACAAAGCAGTTTCTCAGAAAGTTTCTTTCCAGTTTTTAACTGAAGATATTTCCTTTTTCACCATAGTTCTGTATGGGCTTCCAAATATCACTTTGCAAATTCCACAAGAACAGTCTTAGCGAAAGGTTTCTGGAGGGGAAGCTGTAACCCTGTGAGATGAATTAACAGAACACAAAGCAGTTTCTGAGAAAGCTTCTTTTCAGTTTTTATCTTTGAATATTTCCTTTTTCACCATAGCCCTCTATGGGCTTCCAAAGATCACTTTGCAAATTCCACAAGAAAAGTCTTAGTGATCGGCTTCTTGAGGGGAAAGCTGTAACTCTGTGAGAAGTATTAGCAGAACACAAAGCAGTTTCTCAGAAATCTTCTTTCCAGTTTTTAACGGAAGATATTTCCTTTTTCACCATAGCCCTTTATGGGCTTCCAAATATCACATTGCAAATTCCACAAGAACAGTCTTAGCGAAAGACTTCTTGAGGGGAATGCTGTAAGTCTGCGAGATGAATTAACAGAACACAAAGCAGTTTCTCAGAAATCTTCTTTCCAGTTTTTAACTGAAGATATTTGCTTTTTCACCACAGCCATATAACGGCGTCCAAATATCACTTTGCAAACTGCACAAGAACAGAATTAGCGAAAGGCTTCTTGAGGGGAAAGCTGTAACTCTTTGAGTTGAATTGACAGAACACAAAGCAGTTTCTCAGAAAGCTTATTTTCAGTTTCTATCTTAGGATAATTCCTTTTTCAAAATAGACTTCTATTGGCTTCCAAATATGACTTTGCAAATTCCACAAGAACAGTCTTAGCGAAAGGCTTATGGAGGTGAAGCTGTAACTCTGTGAGATGAATTAACAGAACAAATAGCAGTTTCTCAGAAATCTTCTTTCCAGTATTTAACGGAAGAAATTTCCTTTTTCACCATAGCCCTCTATGGACTTCCAAATATCACTTTGCAAATCCCACAAGAACAGTCCTAGCGAATGTCTTCTTGAGGGGAAAGCTGTAACTCGGTGAGGTGCATTAAGAGAACACATGGCGGTTTCTCAGAAAGCTTATTTCCAGTTTTTAAGAGAAGATAGTTCCTTTTTCACCATAGCCCTCAATGGTCTTCCCAATATCACCTTGCAAATTCCACAAGAACAGTCTTAGCGAAAGGCTTCTGGAAGGGAAAGCTCTAATTCGGTGAGATGTATTAACAGAAAACACGCCAGTTTCTCAAGAAGCTGCTTTCTCCTTTTTAACGGGAGATATTTCCTTTTTCACCATAGCCCTCTATGGGTTACCAAATATGAATTTGCAAATTGCACAAGAAGAGTCTTAGTGAACGGCTCCTTGAGGGGAAAGCTCAAACTCTGTGAGATGAACTAACAGAACACAAAGCAGTTTCTCAGAAAGCTTCTTTTTGGTTTTTAACGGAAGATATTCCCTTTTTCACCATAGCCCTCTATAGGCTTCGAAATTTCTCTTTGCAAATTCCACAAGAACAGTCTTAGTGAAAGGCTTCTGCAGGGACAAGCTGTAACTCTGTGAGATGAATTAACAGTACACAAAGCAGTTTCTCAGAAAGCTTCTGTTCAGTTTTTATATTAGGATATTTCCTTTTTCACCATCGCCTTCTAAGGGCTCCAAATATCACATTGCAAATTCCACAAGAACTGTCTTAGCGAAAGGCTTATTGAAGGGAAAGCTGTAACTCTGTGAGTTGAATTAAGAGAACACAAAGTAGTTTCTCAGAAAGATTCTTTCCAGTTTTAAACTGAAGTTATTTCCTTTTTCACCAAAGCCCTCTACGGGCTTCCAATATCATTTTGCAAATTTCACAAGAACAGTCTTAGTGAACGGTTTCTTGAGGGTAAAGCTGTAACTCTGTGAGATGAACTAACAGAACACAAGGCAGTTTCTCAGAAAGCTTCTTTTCGATTTTTATCTTAGGATATTTCCATTTTCACCATAGCCATCTATGGGCTTCCAAATATCACTTTGCAAATTCCACAAAAACAGCCTTAGCGACAGGCATCTTGAGGGGAAAGCTGTAACTCTGTGAGTTGATTTAACAGAAAACAAAGCAGTTGCTCAGAAAGCTTCTTTTCAGTTTTTATCTTAGGGTATTTCCTTTTTCACCATAGCCCTCTAAGGGCTTCGAAATATCACTTTGCAAATTCCACAAGAATAGTCTTAGCCAAAGACTTCTGGAGGGGACAGCTGTAAATCTGTGAGATGAATTAACAGAACTCAAAGCAGTTTCTCAGAAATCTTCTTTCCAGTTTTTAACGGAAGATATTTCCTTTTTCACCGTAGCCCTCTCTGGGCTTCCAAATATCACTTTGCAAATTCTACAAGAACAGTCTTAGTGAACGGCTTCTTGAGGGGAAAGCTGTAAATCAGTGAGATGAATTTACAGAACACAAAGCAGTTTCTCAGAAATCTTCTTTCCAGTTTTTATCTTAGGATATTTCCTTTTTCACCATAGCCCTCTATGGGCTTCCAAATATCACTATGCAAATCCCACCGGAACAGTCTTAGCGAAAGGCTTCTTGTGGAGAAAGCTGTAACGCGGTGAGATATATTAACAAAACACGCGGCAGTTTCTCAGAGTGCTTCTTTCTAGTTTTTAAGGGAAGATATTTCCTTTTTCACCATAGCCCACTATGGGCTTCCAAATATCACTTTGAAACTTTCACAAGAACAGTCTTACTGAATGGCTTCTTGAGGGGAAAGCGGTAACACTGTCAGATTAACTAAAAGAACACAAAGCAGTTTCTCAGGAAGCTTCTTCTCGGTTTTTATCTTAGGATATTTCCTTTTTCACCATAGCCATCTATGGGCTTCCAATTATCACTTTGCAAATTTCACAAGAACAGTCTTAGCAGAAGGTGTTTTCAGGTGAAAGCTCTAATTCTTTGAGATGAATTGACAGAACACACAGCAGTTTCTCAGAAAGCTTCTTTTCAGTTTTTAACTGAAGATATTTCCTTTTTCACGGTAGCCCTCTATGGGCTTCCAAATATCACTTTGCAAATACCACAACAGCAGCCTTAGCGAAAGGCTTCTTGAGGGTAAAGCTGTAACTGTGTGAGTTGAATTAACAGAAAACAAAGCAGTTTCTCAGAAAGTTTCTTTTCAGTTTTTATCTTAGGATATTTACTTTTTCACCATAGCCCTCTAAGGGCTTCCAAATGTCACTTGTCAAATTCCACAAGAACAGTCTTAGTGAACGGCTCCTTGAGCAGAATGCTGTAACTCTGTGAGGTGAACTACCAGAACAGAAAGCAGTTTCTCAGAAAGGTTCTTTTCGGTTTTTATCTTAGCATATTTCCATTTTCACCATAGCCCTCTTTGGGATTCCAAATATCACTTTGCAAATTCCACAACAACAGCCTTAGCGAAAGGCTTTTTGAGGGGAAAGCTATAACCCTGTGAGATGAATTAACAGAACACAAAGCAGTTTCTCAGAAATCTTCTTTCCAGTTTTTAACGGAAGATATTTCCTTTTTCACCATAGCCCTCTAGGGTTTCCAAATATCACTTTACAAATTCCACAAAAACACTCTTAGCGAAAGTCTTCTTGAAGGGAGAACTGTAACTGTGTGAGATGAATTAACAGAACACTAAGCAGTTTCTCAGAAAGCTTCTTTCCAGTTTTTAACTGAAGGTATATCCTTTTTTACCATAGCCCTCTAAGGGCTTCCAAATATCTCTTTGCAAATTCCACAAGAACAGTCTTCGCGAAAGGCTTCTTTAGGGGAAAGCTGGAACACTGTGAGATGAATTAACAGAACACAAAGCAGCTTCTCAAAAAGCTTGTTTTCAGTTTTTATCTTAGGCTATTTCCTTTTTCACCATAGCCCTCTGTGGGCTTCTAAATATCACTCTGCAAATTCCACAAGAGCCGTCGTAGCGAAAGGCTTCTTGAGGGGAAAGCTGTAACTCTTGGAGATGAATTAACAGAACACAAAGCAGTTTCTCAGAAAGTTTCTTTTCAGTTTTTAACTGAAGATATTTCCTTTTTCACCATAGCCCCCTTTGGGCTACCAAATATCACTTTGCAAATTCCACAAGAACAGTCTTAGTGAATGGCTTCTTGAGGGGAAATCTGTAACTCTGTGAGATGAATTAACAAAACACAAAGCAGTTTCTCAGAAAGCCTCTTCTCCATTTTTAATCTTAGGACATTTCCTTTTTCACCATAGACCTCAAAGGGCTACGAAATATCACTTTGCAAATTCCTAAAGAACAGTCTTAGCGAAGGGCTTCTGGAGGGGAAATCTGTAACTCTGTGAGATGAACTCACAGAACACAAAGTAGTTTCTCAGAAATCTTCTTTCCAGTTTTTAACGGAAGATATTTCCTTTTTCACCATAACCCCCTAAGGGCTTCCAAATATCACTTTGCAAATTCCGCAAGAACAGTCTTAGCGAAAGGTTTCCTGAGAGGAAAGTTGTAACTCTCTGAGATGAATTAACAGCACACATAGCAGCTTCTCAGAAAGCTTCTTTCCAGTTTTTAACTTAAGATATTTCCTTTTTCACCGTAGCCCTCTAAGGGCTTCTAAATATCACTTTGAAAATTCCACAATAACAGCCTTATCGAAAGGCTTCTTGAGGGGAAAGCTGTACCTCTGTGAGATGAATTAGCAGAACACAAAGCAGTTTCTCAGAAAGTTTCTTTCCAGTTTTTAACTGAAGATATTTCCTTTTTCACCATAGTTCTGTATGGGCTTCCAAATATCACTTTGCAAATTCCACAAGAACAGTCTTAGCGAAAGGTTTCTGGAGGGGAAGCTGTAACCCTGTGAGATGAATTAACAGAACACAAAGCAGTTTCTGAGAAAGCTTCTTTTCAGTTTTTATCTTTGAATATTTCCTTTTTCACCATAGCCCTCTATGGGCTTCCAAAGATCACTTTGCAAATTCCACAAGAAAAGTCTTAGTGATCGGCTTCTTGAGGGGAAAGCTGTAACTCTGTGAGAAGTATTAGCAGAACACAAAGCAGTTTCTCAGAAATCTTCTTTCCAGTTTTTAACGGAAGATATTTCCTTTTTCACCATAGCCCTTTATGGGCTTCCAAATATCACATTGCAAATTCCACAAGAACAGTCTTAGCGAAAGACTTCTTGAGGGGAATGCTGTAAGTCTGCGAGATGAATTAACAGAACACAAAGCAGTTTCTCAGAAATCTTCTTTCCAGTTTTTAACTGAAGATATTTGCTTTTTCACCACAGCCATATAACGGCGTCCAAATATCACTTTGCAAACTGCACAAGAACAGAATTAGCGAAAGGCTTCTTGAGGGGAAAGCTGTAACTCTTTGAGTTGAATTGACAGAACACAAAGCAGTTTCTCAGAAAGCTTATTTTCAGTTTCTATCTTAGGATAATTCCTTTTTCAAAATAGACTTCTATTGGCTTCCAAATATGACTTTGCAAATTCCACAAGAACAGTCTTAGCGAAAGGCTTATGGAGGTGAAGCTGTAACTCTGTGAGATGAATTAACAGAACAAATAGCAGTTTCTCAGAAATCTTCTTTCCAGTATTTAACGGAAGAAATTTCCTTTTTCACCATAGCCCTCTATGGACTTCCAAATATCACTTTGCAAATCCCACAAGAACAGTCCTAGCGAATGTCTTCTTGAGGGGAAAGCTGTAACTCGGTGAGGTGCATTAAGAGAACACATGGCGGTTTCTCAGAAAGCTTATTTCCAGTTTTTAAGAGAAGATAGTTCCTTTTTCACCATAGCCCTCTATGGAC
The DNA here is from genome assembly GCF_047675955.1 of Chlorocebus sabaeus. Taxonomy (NCBI): domain Eukaryota; kingdom Metazoa; phylum Chordata; class Mammalia; order Primates; family Cercopithecidae; genus Chlorocebus; species Chlorocebus sabaeus. Next base: position 59,762 of record NW_027328011.1, read on the forward strand.
TTCCAAATATCACTTTGCAAATCCCACAAGAACAGTCCTAGCGAATGTCTTCTTGAGGGGAAAGCTGTAACTCGGTGAGGTGCATTAAGAGAACACATGGCGGTTTCTCAGAAAGCTTATTTCCAGTTTTTAAGAGAAGATAGTTCCTTTTTCACCATAGCCCTCAATGGTCTTCCCAATATCACCTTGCAAATTCCACAAGAACAGTCTTAGCGAAAGGCTTCTGGAAGGGAAAGCTCTAATTCGGTGAGATGTATTAACAGAAAACACGCCAGTTTCTCAAGAAGCTGCTTTCTCCTTTTTAACGGGAGATATTTCCTTTTTCACCATAGCCCTCTATGGGTTACCAAATATGAATTTGCAAATTGCACAAGAAGAGTCTTAGTGAACGGCTCCTTGAGGGGAAAGCTCAAACTCTGTGAGATGAACTAACAGAACACAAAGCAGTTTCTCAGAAAGCTTCTTTTTGGTTTTTAACGGAAGATATTCCCTTTTTCACCATAGCCCTCTATAGGCTTCGAAATTTCTCTTTGCAAATTCCACAAGAACAGTCTTAGTGAAAGGCTTCTGCAGGGACAAGCTGTAACTCTGTGCGATGAATTAACAGTACACAAAGCAGTTTCTCAGAAAGCTTCTGTTCAGTTTTTATATTAGGATATTTCCTTTTTCACCATCGCCTTCTAAGGGCTCCAAATATCACATTGCAAATTCCACAAGAACTGTCTTAGCGAAAGGCTTATTGAAGGGAAAGCTGTAACTCTGTGAGTTGAATTAAGAGAACACAAAGTAGTTTCTCAGAAAGATTCTTTCCAGTTTTAAACTGAAGTTATTTCCTTTTTCACCAAAGCCCTCTACGGGCTTCCAATATCATTTTGCAAATTTCACAAGAACAGTCTTAGTGAACGATTTCTTGAGGGTAAAGCTGTAACTCTGTGAGATGAACTAACAGAACACAAGGCAGTTTCTCAGAAAGCTTCTTTTCGATTTTTATCTTAGGATATTTCCATTTTCACCATAGCCATCTATGGGCTTCCAAATATCACTTTGCAAATTCCACAAAAACAGCCTTAGCGACAGGCATCTTGAGGGGAAAGCTGTAACTCTGTGAGTTGATTTAACAGAAAACAAAGCAGTTGCTCAGAAAGCTTCTTTTCAGTTTTTATCTTAGGGTATTTCCTTTTTCACCATAGCCCTCTAAGGGCTTCGAAATATCACTTTGCAAATTCCACAAGAATAGTCTTAGCCAAAGACTTCTGGAGGGGACAGCTGTAACTCTGTGAGATGAATTAACAGAACTCAAAGCAGTTTCTCAGAAATCTTCTTTCCAGTTTTTAACGGAAGATATTTCCTTTTTCACCGTAGCCCTCTCTGGGCTTCCAAATATCACTTTGCAAATTCTACAAGAACAGTCTTAGTGAACGGCTTCTTGAGGGGAAAGCTGTAAATCAGTGAGATGAATTTACAGAACACAAAGCAGTTTCTCAGAAATCTTCTTTCCAGTTTTTATCTTAGGATATTTCCTTTTTCACCATAGCCCTCTATGGGCTTCCAAATATCACTATGCAAATCCCACCGGAACAGTCTTAGCGAAAGGCTTCTTGTGGAGAAAGCTGTAACGCGGTGAGATATATTAACAAAACACGCGGCAGTTTCTCAGAGTGCTTCTTTCTAGTTTTTAAGGGAAGATATTTCCTTTTTCACCATAGCCCACTATGGGCTTCCAAATATCACTTTGAAACTTTCACAAGAACAGTCTTACTGAATGGCTTCTTGAGGGGAAAGCGGTAACACTGTCAGATTAACTAAAAGAACACAAAGCAGTTTCTCAGGAAGCTTCTTCTCGGTTTTTATCTTAGGATATTTCCTTTTTCACCATAGCCATCTATGGGCTTCCAATTATCACTTTGCAAATTTCACAAGAACAGTCTTAGCAGAAGGTGTTTTCAGGTGAAAGCTCTAATTCTTTGAGATGAATTGACAGAACACACAGCAGTTTCTCAGAAAGCTTCTTTTCAGTTTTTAACTGAAGATATTTCCTTTTTCACGGTAGCCCTCTATGGGCTTCCAAATATCACTTTGCAAATACCACAACAGCAGCCTTAGCGAAAGGCTTCTTGAGGGTAAAGCTGTAACTGTGTGAGTTGAATTAACAGAAAACAAAGCAGTTTCTCAGAAAGTTTCTTTTCAGTTTTTATCTTAGGATATTTACTTTTTCACCATAGCCCTCTAAGGGCTTCCAAATGTCACTTGTCAAATTCCACAAGAACAGTCTTAGTGAACGGCTCCTTGAGCAGAATGCTGTAACTCTGTGAGGTGAACTACCAGAACAGAAAGCAGTTTCTCAGAAAGGTTCTTTTCGGTTTTTATCTTAGCATATTTCCATTTTCACCATAGCCCTCTTTGGGATTCCAAATATCACTTTGCAAATTCCACAACAACAGCCTTAGCGAAAGGCTTTTTGAGGGGAAAGCTATAACCCTGTGAGATGAATTAACAGAACACAAAGCAGTTTCTCAGAAATCTTCTTTCCAGTTTTTAACGGAAGATATTTCCTTTTTCACCATAGCCCTCTAGGGTTTCCAAATATCACTTTACAAATTCCACAAAAACACTCTTAGCGAAAGTCTTCTTGAAGGGAGAACTGTAACTGTGTGAGATGAATTAACAGAACACTAAGCAGTTTCTCAGAAAGCTTCTTTCCAGTTTTTAACTGAAGGTATATCCTTTTTTACCATAGCCCTCTAAGGGCTTCCAAATATCTCTTTGCAAATTCCACAAGAACAGTCTTCGCGAAAGGCTTCTTTAGGGGAAAGCTGGAACACTGTGAGATGAATTAACAGAACACAAAGCAGCTTCTCAAAAAGCTTGTTTTCAGTTTTTATCTTAGGCTATTTCCTTTTTCACCATAGCCCACTATGGGCTTCCAAATATCACTTTGAAACTTTCACAAGAACAGTCTTACTGAATGGCTTCTTGAGGGGAAAGCGGTAACACTGTCAGATTAACTAAAAGAACACAAAGCAGTTTCTCAGGAAGCTTCTTCTCGGTTTTTATCTTAGGATATTTCCTTTTTCACCATAGCCATCTATGGGCTTCCAATTATCACTTTGCAAATTTCACAAGAACAGTCTTAGCGGAAGGTGTTTTCAGGGGAAAGCTCTAATTCTTTGAGATGAATTGACAGAACACACAGCAGTTTCTCAGAAAGCTTCTTTTCAGTTTTTAACTGAAGATATTTCCTTTTTCACGGTAGCCCTCTGTGGGCTTCCAAATATCACTTTGCAAATACCACAACAGCAGCCTTAGCGAAAGGCTTCTTGAGGGTAAAGCTGTAACTGTGTGAGTTGAATTAACAGAAAACAAAGCAGTTTCTCAGAAAGTTTCTTTTCAGTTTTTATCTTAGGATATTTACTTTTTCACCATAGCCCTCTAAGGGCTTCCAAATGTCACTTGTCAAATTCCACAAGAACAGTCTTAGTGAACGGCTCCTTGAGCAGAATGCTGTAACTCTGTGAGGTGAACTACCAGAACAGAAAGCAGTTTCTCAGAAAGGTTCTTTTCGGTTTTTATCTTAGCATATTTCCATTTTCACCATAGCCCTCTTTGGGATTCCAAATATCACTTTGCAAATTCCACAACAACAGCCTTAGCGAAAGGCTTTTTGAGGGGAAAGCTATAACCCTGTGAGATGAATTAACAGAACACAAAGCAGTTTCTCAGAAATCTTCTTTCCAGTTTTTAACGGAAGATATTTCCTTTTTCACCATAGCCCTCTAGGGTTTCCAAATATCACTTTACAAATTCCACAAAAACACTCTTAGCGAAAGTCTTCTTGAAGGGAGAACTGTAACTGTGTGAGATGAATTAACAGAACACTAAGCAGTTTCTCAGAAAGCTTCTTTCCAGTTTTTAACTGAAGGTATATCCTTTTTTACCATAGCCCTCTAAGGGCTTCCAAATATCTCTTTGCAAATTCCACAAGAACAGTCTTCGCGAAAGGCTTCTTTAGGGGAAAGCTGGAACACTGTGAGATGAATTAACAGAACACAAAGCAGCTTCTCAAAAAGCTTGTTTTCAGTTTTTATCTTAGGCTATTTCCTTTTTCACCATAGCCCACTATGGGCTTCCAAATATCACTTTGAAACTTTCACAAGAACAGTCTTACTGAATGGCTTCTTGAGGGGAAAGCGGTAACACTGTCAGATTAACTAAAAGAACACAAAGCAGTTTCTCAGGAAGCTTCTTCTCGGTTTTTATCTTAGGATATTTCCTTTTTCACCATAGCCATCTATGGGCTTCCAATTATCACTTTGCAAATTTCACAAGAACAGTCTTAGCGGAAGGTGTTTTCAGGGGAAAGCTCTAATTCTTTGAGATGAATTGACAGAACACACAGCAGTTTCTCAGAAAGCTTCTTTTCAGTTTTTAACTGAAGATATTTCCTTTTTCACGGTAGCCCTCTGTGGGCTTCCAAATATCACTTTGCAAATACCACAACAGCAGCCTTAGCGAAAGGCTTCTTGAGGGTAAAGCTGTAACTGTGTGAGTTGAATTAACAGAAAACAAAGCAGTTTCTCAGAAAGTTTCTTTTCAGTTTTTATCTTAGGATATTTACTTTTTCACCATAGCCCTCTAAGGGCTTCCAAATGTCACTTGTCAAATTCCACAAGAACAGTCTTAGTGAACGGCTCCTTGAGCAGAATGCTGTAACTCTGTGAGGTGAACTACCAGAACAGAAAGCAGTTTCTCAGAAAGGTTCTTTTCGGTTTTTATCTTAGCATATTTCCATTTTCACCATAGCCCTCTTTGGGATTCCAAATATCACTTTGCAAATTCCACAACAACAGCCTTAGCGAAAGGCTTTTTGAGGGGAAAGCTATAACCCTGTGAGATGAATTAACAGAACACAAAGCAGTTTCTCAGAAATCTTCTTTCCAGTTTTTAACGGAAGATATTTCCTTTTTCACCATAGCCCTCTAGGGTTTCCAAATATCACTTTACAAATTCCACAAAAACACTCTTAGCGAAAGTCTTCTTGAAGGGAGAACTGTAACTGTGTGAGATGAATTAACAGAACACTAAGCAGTTTCTCAGAAAGCTTCTTTCCAGTTTTTAACTGAAGGTATATCCTTTTTTACCATAGCCCTCTAAGGGCTTCCAAATATCTCTTTGCAAATTCCACAAGAACAGTCTTCGCGAAAGGCTTCTTTAGGGGAAAGCTGGAACACTGTGAGATGAATTAACAGAACACAAAGCAGCTTCTCAAAAAGCTTGTTTTCAGTTTTTATCTTAGGCTATTTCCTTTTTCACCATAGCCCTCTGTGGGCTTCTAAATATCACTCTGCAAATTCCACAAGAGCCGTCGTAGCGAAAGGCTTCTTGAGGGGAAAGCTGTAACTCTTGGAGATGAATTAACAGAACACAAAGCAGTTTCTCAGAAAGTTTCTTTTCAGTTTTTATCTGAAGATATTTCCTTTTTCACCATAGCCCCCTTTGGGCTACCAAATATCACTTTGCAAATTCCACAAGAACAGTCTTAGTGAATGGCTTCTTGAGGGGAAATCTGTAACTCTGTGAGATGAATTAACAAAACACAAAGCAGTTTCTCAGAAAGCCTCTTCTCCATTTTTAATCTTAGGACATTTCCTTTTTCACCATAGACCTCAAAGGGCTACGAAATATCACTTTGCAAATTCCTAAAGAACAGTCTTAGCGAAGGGCTTCTGGAGGGGAAATCTGTAACTCTGTGAGATGAACTCACAGAACACAAAGTAGTTTCTCAGAAATCTTCTTTCCAGTTTTTAACGGAAGATATTTCCTTTTTCACCATAACCCCCTAAGGGCTTCCAAATATCACTTTGCAAATTCCGCAAGAACAGTCTTAGCGAAAGGTTTCCTGAGAGGAAAGTTGTAACTCTCTGAGATGAATTAACAGCACACATAGCAGCTTCTCAGAAAGCTTCTTTCCAGTTTTTAACTTAAGATATTTCCTTTTTCACCGTAGCCCTCTAAGGGCTTCTAAATATCACTTTGAAAATTCCACAATAACAGCCTTATCGAAAGGCTTCTTGAGGGGAAAGCTGTACCTCTGTGAGATGAATTAGCAGAACACAAAGCAGTTTCTCAGAAAGTTTCTTTCCAGTTTTTAACTGAAGATATTTCCTTTTTCACCATAGTTCTGTATGGGCTTCCAAATATCACTTTGCAAATTCCACAAGAACAGTCTTAGCGAAAGGTTTCTGGAGGGGAAGCTGTAACCCTGTGAGATGAATTAACAGAACACAAAGCAGTTTCTGAGAAAGCTTCTTTTCAGTTTTTATCTTTGAATATTTCCTTTTTCACCATAGCCCTCTATGGGCTTCCAAAGATCACTTTGCAAATTCCACAAGAAAAGTCTTAGTGATCGGCTTCTTGAGGGGAAAGCTGTAACTCTGTGAGAAGTATTAGCAGAACACAAAGCAGTTTCTCAGAAATCTTCTTTCCAGTTTTTAACGGAAGATATTTCCTTTTTCACCATAGCCCTTTATGGGCTTCCAAATATCACATTGCAAATTCCACAAGAACAGTCTTAGCGAAAGACTTCTTGAGGGGAATGCTGTAAGTCTGCGAGATGAATTAACAGAACACAAAGCAGTTTCTCAGAAATCTTCTTTCCAGTTTTTAACTGAAGATATTTGCTTTTTCACCACAGCCATATAACGGCGTCCAAATATCACTTTGCAAACTGCACAAGAACAGAATTAGCGAAAGGCTTCTTGAGGGGAAAGCTGTAACTCTTTGAGTTGAATTGACAGAACACAAAGCAGTTTCTCAGAAAGCTTATTTTCAGTTTCTATCTTAGGATAATTCCTTTTTCAAAATAGACTTCTATTGGCTTCCAAATATGACTTTGCAAATTCCACAAGAACAGTCTTAGCGAAAGGCTTATGGAGGTGAAGCTGTAACTCTGTGAGATGAATTAACAGAACAAATAGCAGTTTCTCAGAAATCTTCTTTCCAGTATTTAACGGAAGAAATTTCCTTTTTCACCATAGCCCTCTATGGACTTCCAAATATCACTTTGCAAATCCCACAAGAACAGTCCTAGCGAATGTCTTCTTGAGGGGAAAGCTGTAACTCGGTGAGGTGCATTAAGAGAACACATGGCGGTTTCTCAGAAAGCTTATTTCCAGTTTTTAAGAGAAGATAGTTCCTTTTTCACCATAGCCCTCAATGGTCTTCCCAATATCACCTTGCAAATTCCACAAGAACAGTCTTAGCGAAAGGCTTCTGGAAGGGAAAGCTCTAATTCGGTGAGATGTATTAACAGAAAACACGCCAGTTTCTCAAGAAGCTGCTTTCTCCTTTTTAACGGGAGATATTTCCTTTTTCACCATAGCCCTCTATGGGTTACCAAATATGAATTTGCAAATTGCACAAGAAGAGTCTTAGTGAACGGCTCCTTGAGGGGAAAGCTCAAACTCTGTGAGATGAACTAACAGAACACAAAGCAGTTTCTCAGAAAGCTTCTTTTTGGTTTTTAACGGAAGATATTCCCTTTTTCACCATAGCCCTCTATAGGCTTCGAAATTTCTCTTTGCAAATTCCACAAGAACAGTCTTAGTGAAAGGCTTCTGCAGGGACAAGCTGTAACTCTGTGAGATGAATTAACAGTACACAAAGCAGTTTCTCAGAAAGCTTCTGTTCAGTTTTTATATTAGGATATTTCCTTTTTCACCATCGCCTTCTAAGGGCTCCAAATATCACATTGCAAATTCCACAAGAACTGTCTTAGCGAAAGGCTTATTGAAGGGAAAGCTGTAACTCTGTGAGTTGAATTAAGAGAACACAAAGTAGTTTCTCAGAAAGATTCTTTCCAGTTTTAAACTGAAGTTATTTCCTTTTTCACCAAAGCCCTCTACGGGCTTCCAATATCATTTTGCAAATTTCACAAGAACAGTCTTAGTGAACGGTTTCTTGAGGGTAAAGCTGTAACTCTGTGAGATGAACTAACAGAACACAAGGCAGTTTCTCAGAAAGCTTCTTTTCGATTTTTATCTTAGGATATTTCCATTTTCACCATAGCCATCTATGGGCTTCCAAATATCACTTTGCAAATTCCACAAAAACAGCCTTAGCGACAGGCATCTTGAGGGGAAAGCTGTAACTCTGTGAGTTGATTTAACAGAAAACAAAGCAGTTGCTCAGAAAGCTTCTTTTCAGTTTTTATCTTAGGGTATTTCCTTTTTCACCATAGCCCTCTAAGGGCTTCGAAATATCACTTTGCAAATTCCACAAGAATAGTCTTAGCCAAAGACTTCTGGAGGGGACAGCTGTAACTCTGTGAGATGAATTAACAGAACTCAAAGCAGTTTCTCAGAAATCTTCTTTCCAGTTTTTAACGGAAGATATTTCCTTTTTCACCGTAGCCCTCTCTGGGCTTCCAAATATCACTTTGCAAATTCTACAAGAACAGTCTTAGTGAACGGCTTCTTGAGGGGAAAGCTGTAAATCAGTGAGATGAATTTACAGAACACAAAGCAGTTTCTCAGAAATCTTCTTTCCAGTTTTTATCTTAGGATATTTCCTTTTTCACCATAGCCCTCTATGGGCTTCCAAATATCACTATGCAAATCCCACCGGAACAGTCTTAGCGAAAGGCTTCTTGTGGAGAAAGCTGTAACGCGGTGAGATATATTAACAAAACACGCGGCAGTTTCTCAGAGTGCTTCTTTCTAGTTTTTAAGGGAAGATATTTCCTTTTTCACCATAGCCCACTATGGGCTTCCAAATATCACTTTGAAACTTTCACAAGAACAGTCTTACTGAATGGCTTCTTGAGGGGAAAGCGGTAACACTGTCAGATTAACTAAAAGAACACAAAGCAGTTTCTCAGGAAGCTTCTTCTCGGTTTTTATCTTAGGATATTTCCTTTTTCACCATAGCCATCTATGGGCTTCCAATTATCACTTTGCAAATTTCACAAGAACAGTCTTAGCAGAAGGTGTTTTCAGGTGAAAGCTCTAATTCTTTGAGATGAATTGACAGAACACACAGCAGTTTCTCAGAAAGCTTCTTTTCAGTTTTTAACTGAAGATATTTCCTTTTTCACGGTAGCCCTCTATGGGCTTCCAAATATCACTTTGCAAATACCACAACAGCAGCCTTAGCGAAAGGCTTCTTGAGGGTAAAGCTGTAACTGTGTGAGTTGAATTAACAGAAAACAAAGCAGTTTCTCAGAAAGTTTCTTTTCAGTTTTTATCTTAGGATATTTACTTTTTCACCATAGCCCTCTAAGGGCTTCCAAATGTCACTTGTCAAATTCCACAAGAACAGTCTTAGTGAACGGCTCCTTGAGCAGAATGCTGTAACTCTGTGAGGTGAACTACCAGAACAGAAAGCAGTTTCTCAGAAAGGTTCTTTTCGGTTTTTATCTTAGCATATTTCCATTTTCACCATAGCCCTCTTTGGGATTCCAAATATCACTTTGCAAATTCCACAACAACAGCCTTAGCGAAAGGCTTTTTGAGGGGAAAGCTATAACCCTGTGAGATGAATTAACAGAACACAAAGCAGTTTCTCAGAAATCTTCTTTCCAGTTTTTAACGGAAGATATTTCCTTTTTCACCATAGCCCTCTAGGGTTTCCAAATATCACTTTACAAATTCCACAAAAACACTCTTAGCGAAAGTCTTCTTGAAGGGAGAACTGTAACTGTGTGAGATGAATTAACAGAACACTAAGCAGTTTCTCAGAAAGCTTCTTTCCAGTTTTTAACTGAAGGTATATCCTTTTTTACCATAGCCCTCTAAGGGCTTCCAAATATCTCTTTGCAAATTCCACAAGAACAGTCTTCGCGAAAGGCTTCTTTAGGGGAAAGCTGGAACACTGTGAGATGAATTAACAGAACACAAAGCAGCTTCTCAAAAAGCTTGTTTTCAGTTTTTCTCTTAGGCTATTTCCTTTTTCACCATAGCCCACTATGGGCTTCCAAATATCACTTTGAAACTTTCACAAGAACAGTCTTACTGAATGGCTTCTTGAGGGGAAAGCGGTAACACTGTCAGATTAACTAAAAGAACACAAAGCAGTTTCTCAGGAAGCTTCTTCTCGGTTTTTATCTTAGGATATTTCCTTTTTCACCATAGCCATCTATGGGCTTCCAATTATCACTTTGCAAATTTCACAAGAACAGTCTTAGCGGAAGGTGTTTTCAGGGGAAAGCTCTAATTCTTTGAGATGAATTGACAGAACACACAGCAGTTTCTCAGAAAGCTTCTTTTCAGTTTTTAACTGAAGATATTTCCTTTTTCACGGTAGCCCTCTGTGGGCTTCCAAATATCACTTTGCAAATACCACAACAGCAGCCTTAGCGAAAGGCTTCTTGAGGGTAAAGCTGTAACTGTGTGAGTTGAATTAACAGAAAACAAAGCAGTTTCTCAGAAAGTTTCTTTTCAGTTTTTATCTTAGGATATTTACTTTTTCACCATAGCCCTCTAAGGGCTTCCAAATGTCACTTGTCAAATTCCACAAGAACAGTCTTAGTGAACGGCTCCTTGAGCAGAATGCTGTAACTCTGTGAGGTGAACTACCAGAACAGAAAGCAGTTTCTCAGAAAGGTTCTTTTCGGTTTTTATCTTAGCATATTTCCATTTTCACCATAGCCCTCTTTGGGATTCCAAATATCACTTTGCAAATTCCACAACAACAGCCTTAGCGAAAGGCTTTTTGAGGGGAAAGCTATAACCCTGTGAGATGAATTAACAGAACACAAAGCAGTTTCTCAGAAATCTTCTTTCCAGTTTTTAACGGAAGATATTTCCTTTTTCACCATAGCCCTCTAGGGTTTCCAAATATCACTTTACAAATTCCACAAAAACACTCTTAGCGAAAGTCTTCTTGAAGGGAGAACTGTAACTCTGTGAGATGAATTAACAGAACACTAAGCAGTTTCTCAGAAAGCTTCTTTCCAGTTTTTAACTGAAAGTATATCCTTTTTTACCATAGCCCTCTAAGGGCTTCCAAATATCTCTTTGCAAATTCCACAAGAACAGTCTTCGCGAAAGGCTTCTTTAGGGGAAAGCTGGAACACTGTGAGATGAATTAACAGAACACAAAGCAGCTTCTCAAAAAGCTTGTTTTCAGTTTTTATCTTAGGCTATTTCCTTTTTCACCATAGCCCTCTGTGGGCTTCTAAATATCACTCTGCAAATTCCACAAGAGCCGTCGTAGCGAAAGGCTTCTTGAGGGGAAAGCTGTAACTCTTGGAGATGAATTAACAGAACACAAAGCAGTTTCTCAGAAAGTTTCTTTTCAGTTTTTAACTGAAGATATTTCCTTTTTCACCATAGCCCCCTTTGGGCTACCAAATATCACTTTGCAAATTCCACAAGAACAGTCTTAGTGAATGGCTTCTTGAGGGGAAATCTGTAACTCTGTGAGATGAATTAACAAAACACAAAGCAGTTTCTCAGAAAGCCTCTTCTCCATTTTTAATCTTAGGACATTTCCTTTTTCACCATAGACCTCAAAGGGCTACGAAATATCACTTTGCAAATTCCTAAAGAACAGTCTTAGCGAAGGGCTTCTGGAGGGGAAATCTGTAACTCTGTGAGATGAACTCACAGAACACAAAGTAGTTTCTCAGAAATCTTCTTTCCAGTTTTTAACGGAAGATATTTCCTTTTTCACCATAACCCCCTAAGGGCTTCCAAATATCACTTTGCAAATTCCGCAAGAACAGTCTTAGTGAAAGGTTTCCTGAGAGGAAAGTTGTAACTCTCTGAGATGAATTAACAGCACACATAGCAGCTTCTCAGAAAGCTTCTTTCCAGTTTTTAACTTAAGATATTTCCTTTTTCACCGTAGCCCTCTAAGGGCTTCTAAATATCACTTTGAAAATTCCACAATAACAGCCTTATCGAAAAGCTTCTTGAGGGGAAAGCTGTACCTCTGTGAGATGAATTAGCAGAACACAAAGCAGTTTCTCAGAAAGTTTCTTTCCAGTTTTTAACTGAAGATATTTCCTTTTTCACCATAGTTCTGTATGGGCTTCCAAATATCACTTTGCAAATTCCACAAGAACAGTCTTAGCGAAAGGTTTCTGGAGGGGAAGCTGTAACCCTGTGAGATGAATTAACAGAACACAAAGCAGTTTCTGAGAAAGCTTCTTTTCAGTTTTTATCTTTGAATATTTCCTTTTTCACCATAGCCCTCTATGGGCTTCCAAAGATCACTTTGCAAATTCCACAAGAAAAGTCTTAGTGATCGGCTTCTTGAGGGGAAAGCTGTAACTCTGTGAGAAGTATTAGCAGAACACAAAGCAGTTTCTCAGAAATCTTCTTTCCAGTTTTTAACGGAAGATATTTCCTTTTTCACCATAGCCCTTTATGGGCTTCCAAATATCACATTGCAAATTCCACAAGAACAGTCTTAGCGAAAGACTTCTTGAGGGGAATGCTGTAAGTCTGCGAGATGAATTAACAGAACACAAAGCAGTTTCTCAGAAATCTTCTTTCCAGTTTTTAACTGAAGATATTTGCTTTTTCACCACAGCCATATAACGGCGTCCAAATATCACTTTGCAAACTGCACAAGAACAGAATTAGCGAAAGGCTTCTTGAGGGGAAAGCTGTAACTCTTTGAGTTGAATTGACAGAACACAAAGCAGTTTCTCAGAAAGCTTATTTTCAGTTTCTATCTTAGGATAATTCCTTTTTCAAAATAGACTTCTATTGGCTTCCAAATATGACTTTGCAAATTCCACAAGAACAGTCTTAGCGAAAGGCTTATGGAGGTGAAGCTGTAACTCTGTGAGATGAATTAACAGAACAAATAGCAGTTTCTCAGAAATCTTCTTTCCAGTATTTAACGGAAGAAATTTCCTTTTTCACCATAGCCCTCTATGGACTTCCAAATATCACTTTGCAAATCCCACAAGAACAGTCCTAGCGAATGTCTTCTTGAGGGGAAAGCTGTAACTCGGTGAGGTGCATTAAGAGAACACATGGCGGTTTCTCAGAAAGCTTATTTCCAGTTTTTAAGAGAAGATAGTTCCTTTTTCACCATAGCCCTCAATGGTCTTCCCAATATCACCTTGCAAATTCCACAAGAACAGTCTTAGCGAAAGGCTTCTGGAAGGGAAAGCTCTAATTCGGTGAGATGTATTAACAGAAAACACGCCAGTTTCTCAAGAAGCTGCTTTCTCCTTTTTAACGGGAGATATTTCCTTTTTCACCATAGCCCTCTATGGGTTACCAAATATGAATTTGCAAATTGCACAAGAAGAGTCTTAGTGAACGGCTCCTTGAGGGGAAAGCTCAAACTCTGTGAGATGAACTAACAGAACACAAAGCAGTTTCTCAGAAAGCTTCTTTTTGGTTTTTAACGGAAGATATTCCCTTTTTCACCATAGCCCTCTATAGGCTTCGAAATTTCTCTTTGCAAATTCCACAAGAACAGTCTTAGTGAAAGGCTTCTGCAGGGACAAGCTGTAACTCTGTGAGATGAATTAACAGTACACAAAGCAGTTTCTCAGAAAGCTTCTGTTCAGTTTTTATATTAGGATATTTCCTTTTTCACCATCGCCTTCTAAGGGCTCCAAATATCACATTGCAAATTCCACAAGAACTGTCTTAGCGAAAGGCTTATTGAAGGGAAAGCTGTAACTCTGTGAGTTGAATTAAGAGAACACAAAGTAGTTTCTCAGAAAGATTCTTTCCAGTTTTAAACTGAAGTTATTTCCTTTTTCACCAAAGCCCTCTACGGGCTTCCAATATCATTTTGCAAATTTCACAAGAACAGTCTTAGTGAACGGTTTCTTGAGGGTAAAGCTGTAACTCTGTGAGATGAACTAACAGAACACAAGGCAGTTTCTCAGAAAGCTTCTTTTCGATTTTTATCTTAGGATATTTCCATTTTCACCATAGCCATCTATGGGCTTCCAAATATCACTTTGCAAATTCCACAAAAACAGCCTTAGCGACAGGCATCTTGAGGGGAAAGCTGTAACTCTGTGAGTTGATTTAACAGAAAACAAAGCAGTTGCTCAGAAAGCTTCTTTTCAGTTTTTATCTTAGGGTATTTCCTTTTTCACCATAGCCCTCTAAGGGCTTCGAAATATCACTTTGCAAATTCCACAAGAATAGTCTTAGCCAAAGACTTCTGGAGGGGACAGCTGTAACTCTGTGAGATGAATTAACAGAACTCAAAGCAGTTTCTCAGAAATCTTCTTTCCAGTTTTTAACGGAAGATATTTCCTTTTTCACCGTAGCCCTCTCTGGGCTTCCAAATATCACTTTGCAAATTCTACAAGAACAGTCTTAGTGAACGGCTTCTTGAGGGGAAAGCTGTAAATCAGTGAGATGAATTTACAGAACACAAAGCAGTTTCTCAGAAATCTTCTTTCCAGTTTTTATCTTAGGATATTTCCTTTTTCACCATAGCCCTCTATGGGCTTCCAAATATCACTATGCAAATCCCACCGGAACAGTCTTAGCGAAAGGCTTCTTGTGGAGAAAGCTGTAACGCGGTGAGATATATTAACAAAACACGCGGCAGTTTCTCAGAGTGCTTCTTTCTAGTTTTTAAGGGAAGATATTTCCTTTTTCACCATAGCCCACTATGGGCTTCCAAATATCACTTTGAAACTTTCACAAGAACAGTCTTACTGAATGGCTTCTTGAGGGGAAAGCGGTAACACTGTCAGATTAACTAAAAGAACACAAAGCAGTTTCTCAGGAAGCTTCTTCTCGGTTTTTATCTTAGGATATTTCCTTTTTCACCATAGCCATCTATGGGCTTCCAATTATCACTTTGCAAATTTCACAAGAACAGTCTTAGCAGAAGGTGTTTTCAGGTGAAAGCTCTAATTCTTTGAGATGAATTGACAGAACACACAGCAGTTTCTCAGAAAGCTTCTTTTCAGTTTTTAACTGAAGATATTTCCTTTTTCACGGTAGCCCTCTATGGGCTTCCAAATATCACTTTGCAAATACCACAACAGCAGCCTTAGCGAAAGGCTTCTTGAGGGTAAAGCTGTAACTGTGTGAGTTGAATTAACAGAAAACAAAGCAGTTTCTCAGAAAGTTTCTTTTCAGTTTTTATCTTAGGATATTTACTTTTTCACCATAGCCCTCTAAGGGCTTCCAAATGTCACTTGTCAAATTCCACAAGAACAGTCTTAGTGAACGGCTCCTTGAGCAGAATGCTGTAACTCTGTGAGGTGAACTACCAGAACAGAAAGCAGTTTCTCAGAAAGGTTCTTTTCGGTTTTTATCTTAGCATATTTCCATTTTCACCATAGCCCTCTTTGGGATTCCAAATATCACTTTGCAAATTCCACAACAACAGCCTTAGCGAAAGGCTTTTTGAGGGGAAAGCTATAACCCTGTGAGATGAATTAACAGAACACAAAGCAGTTTCTCAGAAATCTTCTTTCCAGTTTTTAACGGAAGATATTTCCCTTTTCACCATAGCCCTCTAGGGTTTCCAAATATCACTTTACAAATTCCACAAAAACACTCTTAGCGAAAGTCTTCTTGAAGGGAGAACTGTAACTGTGTGAGATGAATTAACAGAACACTAAGCAGTTTCTCAGAAAGCTTCTTTCCAGTTTTTAACTGAAGGTATATCCTTTTTTACCATAGCCCTCTAAGGGCTTCCAAATATCTCTTTGCAAATTCCACAAGAACAGTCTTCGCGAAAGGCTTCTTTAGGGGAAAGCTGGAACACTGTGAGATGAATTAACAGAACACAAAGCAGCTTCTCAAAAAGCTTGTTTTCAGTTTTTATCTTAGGCTATTTCCTTTTTCACCATAGCCCACTATGGGCTTCCAAATATCACTTTGAAACTTTCACAAGAACAGTCTTACTGAATGGCTTCTTGAGGGGAAAGCGGTAACACTGTCAGATTAACTAAAAGAACACAAAGCAGTTTCTCAGGAAGCTTCTTCTCGGTTTTTATCTTAGGATATTTCCTTTTTCACCATAGCCATCTATGGGCTTCCAATTATCACTTTGCAAATTTCACAAGAACAGTCTTAGCGGAAGGTGTTTTCAGGGGAAAGCTCTAATTCTTTGAGATGAATTGACAGAACACACAGCAGTTTCTCAGAAAGCTTCTTTTCAGTTTTTAACTGAAGATATTTCCTTTTTCACGGTAGCCCTCTGTGGGCTTCCAAATATCACTTTGCAAATACCACAACAGCAGCCTTAGCGAAAGGCTTCTTGAGGGTAAAGCTGTAACTGTGTGAGTTGAATTAACAGAAAACAAAGCAGTTTCTCAGAAAGTTTCTTTTCAGTTTTTATCTTAGGATATTTACTTTTTCACCATAGCCCTCTAAGGGCTTCCAAATGTCACTTGTCAAATTCCACAAGAACAGTCTTAGTGAACGGCTCCTTGAGCAGAATGCTGTAACTCTGTGAGGTGAACTACCAGAACAGAAAGCAGTTTCTCAGAAAGGTTCTTTTCGGTTTTTATCTTAGCATATTTCCATTTTCACCATAGCCCTCTTTGGGATTCCAAATATCACTTTGCAAATTCCACAACAACAGCCTTAGCGAAAGGCTTTTTGAGGGGAAAGCTATAACCCTGTGAGATGAATTAACAGAACACAAAGCAGTTTCTCAGAAATCTTCTTTCCAGTTTTTAACGGAAGATATTTCCTTTTTCACCATAGCCCTCTAGGGTTTCCAAATATCACTTTACAAATTCCACAAAAACACTCTTAGCGAAAGTCTTCTTGAAGGGAGAACTGTAACTGTGTGAGATGAATTAACAGAACACTAAGCAGTTTCTCAGAAAGCTTCTTTCCAGTTTTTAACTGAAGGTATATCCTTTTTTACCATAGCCCTCTAAGGGCTTCCAAATATCTCTTTGCAAATTCCACAAGAACAGTCTTCGCGAAAGGCTTCTTTAGGGGAAAGCTGGAACACTGTGAGATGAATTAACAGAACACAAAGCAGCTTCTCAAAAAGCTTGTTTTCAGTTTTTATCTTAGGCTATTTCCTTTTTCACCATAGCCCTCTGTGGGCTTCTAAATATCACTCTGCAAATTCCACAAGAGCCGTCGTAGCGAAAGGCTTCTTGAGGGGAAAGCTGTAACTCTTGGAGATGAATTAACAGAACACAAAGCAGTTTCTCAGAAAGTTTCTTTTCAGTTTTTAACTGAAGATATTTCCTTTTTCACCATAGCCCCCTTTGGGCTACCAAATATCACTTTGCAAATTCCACAAGAACAGTCTTAGTGAATGGCTTCTTGAGGGGAAATCTGTAACTCTGTGAGATGAATTAACAAAACACAAAGCAGTTTCTCAGAAAGCCTCTTCTCCATTTTTAATCTTAGGACATTTCCTTTTTCACCATAGACCTCAAAGGGCTACGAAATATCACTTTGCAAATTCCTAAAGAACAGTCTTAGCGAAGGGCTTCTGGAGGGGAAATCTGTAACTCTGTGAGATGAACTCACAGAACACAAAGTAGTTTCTCAGAAATCTTCTTTCCAGTTTTTAACGGAAGATATTTCCTTTTTCACCATAACCCCCTAAGGGCTTCCAAATATCACTTTGCAAATTCCGCAAGAACAGTCTTAGCGAAAGGTTTCCTGAGAGGAAAGTTGTAACTCTCTGAGATGAATTAACAGCACACATAGCAGCTTCTCAGAAAGCTTCTTTCCAGTTTTTAACTTAAGATATTTCCTTTTTCACCGTAGCCCTCTAAGGGCTTCTAAATATCACTTTGAAAATTCCACAATAACAGCCTTATCGAAAGGCTTCTTGAGGGGAAAGCTGTACCTCTGTGAGATGAATTAGCAGAACACAAAGCAGTTTCTCAGAAAGTTTCTTTCCAGTTTTTAACTGAAGATATTTCCTTTTTCACCATAGTTCTGTATGGGCTTCCAAATATCACTTTGCAAATTCCACAAGAACAGTCTTAGCGAAAGGTTTCTGGAGGGGAAGCTGTAACCCTGTGAGATGAATTAACAGAACACAAAGCAGTTTCTGAGAAAGCTTCTTTTCAGTTTTTATCTTTGAATATTTCCTTTTTCACCATAGCCCTCTATGGGCTTCCAAAGATCACTTTGCAAATTCCACAAGAAAAGTCTTAGTGATCGGCTTCTTGAGGGGAAAGCTGTAACTCTGTGAGAAGTATTAGCAGAACACAAAGCAGTTTCTCAGAAATCTTCTTTCCAGTTTTTAACGGAAGATATTTCCTTTTTCACCATAGCCCTTTATGGGCTTCCAAATATCACATTGCAAATTCCACAAGAACAGTCTTAGCGAAAGACTTCTTGAGGGGAATGCTGTAAGTCTGCGAGATGAATTAACAGAACACAAAGCAGTTTCTCAGAAATCTTCTTTCCAGTTTTTAACTGAAGATATTTGCTTTTTCACCACAGCCATATAACGGCGTCCAAATATCACTTTGCAAACTGCACAAGAACAGAATTAGCGAAAGGCTTCTTGAGGGGAAAGCTGTAACTCTTTGAGTTGAATTGACAGAACACAAAGCAGTTTCTCAGAAAGCTTATTTTCAGTTTCTATCTTAGGATAATTCCTTTTTCAAAATAGACTTCTATTGGCTTCCAAATATGACTTTGCAAATTCCACAAGAACAGTCTTAGCGAAAGGCTTATGGAGGTGAAGCTGTAACTCTGTGAGATGAATTAACAGAACAAATAGCAGTTTCTCAGAAATCTTCTTTCCAGTATTTAACGGAAGAAATTTCCTTTTTCACCATAGCCCTCTATGGACTTCCAAATATCACTTTGCAAATCCCACAAGAACAGTCCTAGCGAATGTCTTCTTGAGGGGAAAGCTGTAACTCGGTGAGGTGCATTAAGAGAACACATGGCGGTTTCTCAGAAAGCTTATTTCCAGTTTTTAAGAGAAGATAGTTCCTTTTTCACCATAGCCCTCAATGGTCTTCCCAATATCACCTTGCAAATTCCACAAGAACAGTCTTAGCGAAAGGCTTCTGGAAGGGAAAGCTCTAATTCGGTGAGATGTATTAACAGAAAACACGCCAGTTTCTCAAGAAGCTGCTTTCTCCTTTTTAACGGGAGATATTTCCTTTTTCACCATAGCCCTCTATGGGTTACCAAATATGAATTTGCAAATTGCACAAGAAGAGTCTTAGTGAACGGCTCCTTGAGGGGAAAGCTCAAACTCTGTGAGATGAACTAACAGAACACAAAGCAGTTTCTCAGAAAGCTTCTTTTTGGTTTTTAACGGAAGATATTCCCTTTTTCACCATAGCCCTCTATAGGCTTCGAAATTTCTCTTTGCAAATTCCACAAGAACAGTCTTAGTGAAAGGCTTCTGCAGGGACAAGCTGTAACTCTGTGAGATGAATTAACAGTACACAAAGCAGTTTCTCAGAAAGCTTCTGTTCAGTTTTTATATTAGGATATTTCCTTTTTCACCATCGCCTTCTAAGGGCTCCAAATATCACATTGCAAATTCCACAAGAACTGTCTTAGCGAAAGGCTTATTGAAGGGAAAGCTGTAACTCTGTGAGTTGAATTAAGAGAACACAAAGTAGTTTCTCAGAAAGATTCTTTCCAGTTTTAAACTGAAGTTATTTCCTTTTTCACCAAAGCCCTCTACGGGCTTCCAATATCATTTTGCAAATTTCACAAGAACAGTCTTAGTGAACGGTTTCTTGAGGGTAAAGCTGTAACTCTGTGAGATGAACTAACAGAACACAAGGCAGTTTCTCAGAAAGCTTCTTTTCGATTTTTATCTTAGGATATTTCCATTTTCACCATAGCCATCTATGGGCTTCCAAATATCACTTTGCAAATTCCACAAAAACAGCCTTAGCGACAGGCATCTTGAGGGGAAAGCTGTAACTCTGTGAGTTGATTTAACAGAAAACAAAGCAGTTGCTCAGAAAGCTTCTTTTCAGTTTTTATCTTAGGGTATTTCCTTTTTCACCATAGCCCTCTAAGGGCTTCGAAATATCACTTTGCAAATTCCACAAGAATAGTCTTAGCCAAAGACTTCTGGAGGGGACAGCTGTAACTCTGTGAGATGAATTAACAGAACTCAAAGCAGTTTCTCAGAAATCTTCTTTCCAGTTTTTAACGGAAGATATTTCCTTTTTCACCGTAGCCCTCTCTGGGCTTCCAAATATCACTTTGCAAATTCTACAAGAACAGTCTTAGTGAACGGCTTCTTGAGGGGAAAGCTGTAAATCAGTGAGATGAATTTACAGAACACAAAGCAGTTTCTCAGAAATCTTCTTTCCAGTTTTTATCTTAGGATATTTCCTTTTTCACCATAGCCCTCTATGGGCTTCCAAATATCACTATGCAAATCCCACCGGAACAGTCTTAGCGAAAGGCTTCTTGTGGAGAAAGCTGTAACGCGGTGAGATATATTAACAAAACACGCGGCAGTTTCTCAGAGTGCTTCTTTCTAGTTTTTAAGGGAAGATATTTCCTTTTTCACCATAGCCCACTATGGGCTTCCAAATATCACTTTGAAACTTTCACAAGAACAGTCTTACTGAATGGCTTCTTGAGGGGAAAGCGGTAACACTGTCAGATTAACTAAAAGAACACAAAGCAGTTTCTCAGGAAGCTTCTTCTCGGTTTTTATCTTAGGATATTTCCTTTTTCACCATAGCCATCTATGGGCTTCCAATTATCACTTTGCAAATTTCACAAGAACAGTCTTAGCAGAAGGTGTTTTCAGGTGAAAGCTCTAATTCTTTGAGATGAATTGACAGAACACACAGCAGTTTCTCAGAAAGCTTCTTTTCAGTTTTTAACTGAAGATATTTCCTTTTTCACGGTAGCCCTCTATGGGCTTCCAAATATCACTTTGCAAATACCACAACAGCAGCCTTAGCGAAAGGCTTCTTGAGGGTAAAGCTGTAACTGTGTGAGTTGAATTAACAGAAAACAAAGCAGTTTCTCAGAAAGTTTCTTTTCAGTTTTTATCTTAGGATATTTACTTTTTCACCATAGCCCTCTAAGGGCTTCCAAATGTCACTTGTCAAATTCCACAAGAACAGTCTTAGTGAACGGCTCCTTGAGCAGAATGCTGTAACTCTGTGAGGTGAACTACCAGAACAGAAAGCAGTTTCTCAGAAAGGTTCTTTTCGGTTTTTATCTTAGCATATTTCCATTTTCACCATAGCCCTCTTTGGGATTCCAAATATCACTTTGCAAATTCCACAACAACAGCCTTAGCGAAAGGCTTTTTGAGGGGAAAGCTATAACCCTGTGAGATGAATTAACAGAACACAAAGCAGTTTCTCAGAAATCTTCTTTCCAGTTTTTAACGGAAGATATTTCCTTTTTCACCATAGCCCTCTAGGGTTTCCAAATATCACTTTACAAATTCCACAAAAACACTCTTAGCGAAAGTCTTCTTGAAGGGAGAACTGTAACTGTGTGAGATGAATTAACAGAACACTAAGCAGTTTCTCAGAAAGCTTCTTTCCAGTTTTTAACTGAAGGTATATCCTTTTTTACCATAGCCCTCTAAGGGCTTCCAAATATCTCTTTGCAAATTCCACAAGAACAGTCTTCGCGAAAGGCTTCTTTAGGGGAAAGCTGGAACACTGTGAGATGAATTAACAGAACACAAAGCAGCTTCTCAAAAAGCTTGTTTTCAGTTTTTCTCTTAGGCTATTTCCTTTTTCACCATAGCCCACTATGGGCTTCCAAATATCACTTTGAAACTTTCACAAGAACAGTCTTACTGAATGGCTTCTTGAGGGGAAAGCGGTAACACTGTCAGATTAACTAAAAGAACACAAAGCAGTTTCTCAGGAAGCTTCTTCTCGGTTTTTATCTTAGGATATTTCCTTTTTCACCATAGCCATCTATGGGCTTCCAATTATCACTTTGCAAATTTCACAAGAACAGTCTTAGCGGAAGGTGTTTTCAGGGGAAAGCTCTAATTCTTTGAGATGAATTGACAGAACACACAGCAGTTTCTCAGAAAGCTTCTTTTCAGTTTTTAACTGAAGATATTTCCTTTTTCACGGTAGCCCTCTGTGGGCTTCCAAATATCACTTTGCAAATACCACAACAGCAGCCTTAGCGAAAGGCTTCTTGAGGGTAAAGCTGTAACTGTGTGAGTTGAATTAACAGAAAACAAAGCAGTTTCTCAGAAAGTTTCTTTTCAGTTTTTATCTTAGGATATTTACTTTTTCACCATAGCCCTCTAAGGGCTTCCAAATGTCACTTGTCAAATTCCACAAGAACAGTCTTAGTGAACGGCTCCTTGAGCAGAATGCTGTAACTCTGTGAGGTGAACTACCAGAACAGAAAGCAGTTTCTCAGAAAGGTTCTTTTCGGTTTTTATCTTAGCATATTTCCATTTTCACCATAGCCCTCTTTGGGATTCCAAATATCACTTTGCAAATTCCACAACAACAGCCTTAGCGAAAGGCTTTTTGAGGGGAAAGCTATAACCCTGTGAGATGAATTAACAGAACACAAAGCAGTTTCTCAGAAATCTTCTTTCCAGTTTTTAACGGAAGATATTTCCTTTTTCACCATAGCCCTCTAGGGTTTCCAAATATCACTTTACAAATTCCACAAAAACACTCTTAGCGAAAGTCTTCTTGAAGGGAGAACTGTAACTGTGTGAGATGAATTAACAGAACACTAAGCAGTTTCTCAGAAAGCTTCTTTCCAGTTTTTAACTGAAGGTATATCCTTTTTTACCATAGCCCTCTAAGGGCTTCCAAATATCTCTTTGCAAATTCCACAAGAACAGTCTTCGCGAAAGGCTTCTTTAGGGGAAAGCTGGAACACTGTGAGATGAATTAACAGAACACAAAGCAGCTTCTCAAAAAGCTTGTTTTCAGTTTTTATCTTAGGCTATTTCCTTTTTCACCATAGCCCTCTGTGGGCTTCTAAATATCACTCTGCAAATTCCACAAGAGCCGTCGTAG
>NW_027328012.1:0-82551 GCF_047675955.1 Chlorocebus sabaeus
AAAAAAGCAAATATCTTCCGTTCAAAACTGGATAGAAGCTTTCTGAGAAACTGCTCTGTGTTCTGTTAATTCATCTCTCAGAGTTACATCTTTCCCTTCAAGAAGCCTTTCGCTAAGGCTGTTCTTGGGGAATTGGCAAAGGGATATTTGGAAGCCCATAGAGGGCTATGGTGAAAAAGGAAATATCTTCCGTTCAAAACTGGAAAGAAGCTTTCTGAGAAACTGCTCTGTGTTCTGTTAATTCATCTCACAGAGATACATCTTTCCCTTCAAGAAGCCTTTCGCTAAGGCTGTTCTTGTGGAGTTGGCAAAGGGATATTTGCAAGCCCATAGAGGGCTATGGTGAAAAAGGAAATATCTTCCTTTCAAAATTGGAAAGAAGCTTTCTGAGAAACTGCTCTGTGTTCTGTTGATTCATCTCACAGAGTTACATCTTTCCCTTCAAGAAGCCTTTCGCTAAGGCTGTTCTTGTGGAATTGGCAAAGGGATATTTGGAAGCCCATAGAGGGCTATGGTGAAAAAGGAAATATCTTCCGTTCAAAACTGGAAAGAAGCTTTGTGAGAAACTGCTCTGTGTTCTGTTAATTCATCTCACAGAGATACATCTTTCCCTTCAAGAAGCCTTTTGCTAAGTCTGTTCTTGTGTAATTGGCAAAGGGATATTTGGAAGCCCATAGAGGGCTATGGTGAAAAAGGAAATATCTACCGTTCAAAACTGGAAAGAAGCTTTCTGAGAAACTGCTCTGTGTTCTGTTAATTCATCTCACAGAGTTACATCTTTCCCTTCAAGAAGTCTTTCGCTAAGGCTGTTCTTGGGGAATTGGCGAAGGGATATTTGGAAGCCCAAAGGGGGCTATGGTAAAAAAGCAAATATCTCCCGTCAAAACTGGATAGAAGCTTTCTGAGAAACTGCTCTGTGTTCTGTTAATTCATCTCTCAGAGTTACATCTTTCCCTTCAAGAAGCCTTTCGCTAAGGCTGTTCTTGTGGAATTGGCAAAGGGATATTTGGAAGCCCATAGAGGGCTATGGTGAAAAAGGAAATATCTTCCTTTCAATACTCGAAAGAAGCTTTCTGAGAAACTGCTCTGTGTTCTGTTGATTCATCTCACAGAGTTACATCGTTCCCTTCAAGAAGCCTTTCGCTAAGGCTGTTCTTGTGGAATTGGCAAAGGGATATTTGGAAGCCCATAGAGGGCTATGGTGAAAAAGGAAATATCTTCCGTTCAAAACTGGAAAGAAGCTTTCTGAGAAACTGCTCTGTGTTCTGTTAATTCATCTCACAGAGTTACATCTTTCCCTTCAAGAAGCCTTTTGCTCAGGCTGTTCTTGTGGAATTGGCAAAGGGATATTTGGAAGCCCATAGAGGGCTATGGTGAAAAAGGAAATATCTTCCGTTCAAAACTGGAAAGAAGCTTTCTGAGAAACTGCTCTGTGTTCTGTTAATTCATCTCACAGAGTTAAATCTTTCCCTTCTAGAAGCCTTTCGCTAAGGCTGTTCTTGTGGAATTGGCAAAGGGATATTTGGAAGCCCATAGAGGGCTATGGTGAAAAAGGAAATATCTTCCGTTGAAAACTGGAAAGAAGCTTTCTGAGAAACTGCTCTGTGTTCTCTTAATTCATCTCACAGAGTTACATCTTTCCCTTCAAGAAGCCTTTCGCTAATGCTGTTCTTGTGGAATTGGCAAAGGGATATTTGGAAGCCCGTAGGGGGCTATGGTGAAAAAGGAAATATCTTCCGTTCAAAACTGGAAAGAAGCTTTCTGAGAAACTGCTCTGTGTTCTGTTGATTCATCTCACAGAGTTACATCTTTCCCTTCAAGAAGCCTTTCGCTAAGGCTGTTCTTGTGGAATTGGCAAAGGGATATTTGGAAGCCCATGGAGGGCTATGGTGAACAAGGAAATATCTTCCGTTCAAAACTGAAAAGAAGCTTTCTGAGAAACTGCTCTGTGTTCTGTTAATTTATCTCACAGAGTTACATCTTTCCCTGCAAGAAGCCTTTCGCTAAGGCTGTTCTTGTGGAATTGGCAAAGGGATATTTGGAAGCCCATAGAGGGCTATGGTGAAAAAGGAAATATCTTCCGTTCAAAACTGGAAAGAAGCTTTCTGAGAAACTGCTCTGTGTTCTGTTAATTCATCTCACAGAGTTACATCTTTCCCTTCAAGAAGCCTTTCGCTAAGGCTGTTCTTGTGGAATTGGCAAAGGGATATTTGGAAGCCCATAGAGGGCTATGGTGAAAAAGGAAATATCTTCCGTACAAAACTGGAAAGAAGCTTTCTGAGAAACTGCTCTGTGTTCTGTTAATTCATCTCACAGAGTTACATATTTCCCTCAAGATGCCTTTCGCTAAGGCTGTTCTTGTGGAATTGGCAAAGGGATATTTTGAAGCCCAGAGAGGGCTATGGTGAAAAAGGAAATATCTTCCGTTCAAAACTGGAAAGAAGCTTTCTGAGAAACTGCTCTGTGTTCTGTTAATTCATCTCACAGAGTTACATCTTTCCCTTCAAGAAGCCTTTCGCTCAGGCTGTTCTTGTGGAATTGGCAAAGGGATATTTGGATGCCCATAGAGGGCTATGGTGAAAAAGGAAATATCTTCCGTTAAAAACTGGAAAGAAGCTTTCTGAGAAACTGCTCTGTGTTCTGTTAATTCATCTCACAGAGTTAAATCTTTCCCTTCAAGAAGCCTTTCGCTAAGGCTGTTCTTGTGGAATTGGCAAAGGGATATTTGGAAGTCCATAGAGGGCTATGGTGAAAAAGGAAATATCTTCCGTTCAAAACTAGAAAGAAGCTTTCTGAGAAACTGCTCTGTGTTCTGTTAATTCATCTCACAGAGTTACATCTTTCGCTTCAAGAAGCCTTTTGATAAGTCTGTTCTTGTGGAATTGGCAAAGGGATATTTGGAAGCCCAAAGAGGGCTATGGTGAAAAAGGAAATATCTTCCGTTCAAAACTGGAAAGAAGCTTTCTGAGAAACTGCTCTGTGTTCTGTTAATACATCTCACAGAGTTATATCTTTCCCTTCAAGAAGTCTTTCGCTAAGGCTGTTCTTGGTGAATTGGCAAAGGGATATTTGGAAGCCCTTAGGGGGCTATGGTGAAAAAGGAAATATCTTCCGTTCAAAACTGGAAAGAAGCTTTCTGAGAAACTGCTCTGTGTTCTCTTAATTCATCTCACAGAGTTACGTCTTTCCCTTCAAGAAGCCTTTCGCTAAGGCTGTTCTTGGGGAATCGGCAAAGGGATATTTGGAAGCCCATAGAGGGCTATGGTGAAAAAGGAAATATCTTCCGTTCAAAACTAGAAAGAAGCTTTCTGAGAAACTGCTCTGTGTTCTGTTAATTCATCTCACAGAGTTACATCTTTCGCTTCAAGAAGCCTTTTGATAAGTCTGTTCTTGTGGAATTGGCAAAGGGATATTTGGAAGTCCACAGAGGGCTATGGTGAAAAAGGAAATATCTTCCGTTCAAAACTGGAAAGAAGCTTTCTGAGAAACTGCTCTGTGTTCTGTTAATTCATCTCACAGAGATACATCTTTCCCTTCAAGAAGCCTTTCGCTAAGGCTGTTCTTGTGGAATTGGCAAAGGGATATTTGGAAGCCCGTAGAGGGCTATGGTGAAAAAGGAAACATCTTCCGTTGAAAACTGGAAAGAAGCTTTCTGAGAAACTGCTCTGTGTTCTGTTAATTCATCTCACAGAGTTACATCTTTCCCTGCAAGAAGCCTTTCGCTAAGGCTGTTCTTGTGGAATTGGCAAAGGGATATTTGGAAGCCCATAGAGGGCTATGGTGAAAAAGGAAATAACTTCCGTTCAAAACTGGAAAGAAGCTTTGTGAGAAACTGCTCTGTGTTCTGTTAATTCATCTCACAGAGTTACATCTTTCCCTTCAAGAAGCCTTTTGCTAAGTCTGTTCTTGTGTAATTGGCAAAGGGATATTTGGAAGCCCATAGAGGGCTATGGTGAAAAAGGAAATATCTTCCGTTCAAAACTGGAAAGAAGCTTTCTGAGAAACTGCTCTGTGTTCTGTTAATTCATCTCACAGAGTTACATCTTTCCCTTCAAGAAGTCTTTCGCTAAGGCTGTTCTTGGGGAATTGGCGAAGGGATATTTGGAAGCCCAAAGGGGGCTATGGTAAAAAAGCAAATATCTTCCGTTCAAAACTGGATAGAAGCTTTCTGAGAAACTGCTCTGTGTTCTGTTAATTCATCTCTCACAGTTACATCTTTCCCTTCAAGAAGCCTTTCGCTAAGGCTGTTCTTGGGGAATTGGCAAAGGGATATTTGGAAGCCCATAGAGGGCTATGGTGAAAAAGGAAATATCTTCCGTTCAAAACTGGAAAGAAGCTTTCTGAGAAACTGCTCTGTGTTCTGTTAATTCATCTCACAGAGATACATCTTTCCCTTCAAGAAGCCTTTCGCCAAGGCTGTTCTTGTGGAATTTTCAAAGGGATATATGGAAGCCCTAGAGGGCTATGGTGAAAAAGGAAATATCTTCCTTTCAAAACTCGAAAGAAGCTTTCTGAGAAACTGCTCTGTGTTCTGTTGATTCACCTCACAGAGTTACATCTTTCCCTTCAAGAAGCCTTTCGCTAAGGCTGTTCTTGTGGAATAGGCAAAGGGATATTTGGAAGCCCATAGAGGGCTATGGTGAAAAAGGAAACATCTTCCGTTGAAAACTGGAAAGAAGCTTTCTGAGAAACTGCTCTGTGTTCTGTTAATTCATCTCACAGAGTTACATCTTTCCCTCAAGATGCCTTTCGCTAAGGCTGTCTTGTGGAATTAGCAAAGGGATATTTGGAAGCCCATAGAGGGCTATGGTGAAAAAGGAAATACCTTCCGTTCAAAACTGGAAAGAAGCTTTCTGAGAAACTGCTCTGTGTTCTGTTAATACATCTCAGAGAGTTATATCTTTCCCTTCAAGAAGTCTTTCGCTAAGGCTGTTCTTGGTGAATTGAAAAGGGATACTTGGAAGCCCATAGGGGGCTATGGTGAAAAAGGAAATATCTTCCGTTCAAAACTGGAAAGAAGCTTTCTGAGAAACTGCTCTGTGTTCTCTTAATTCATCTCACAGAGTTACGTCTTTCCCTTCAAGAAGCCTTTCGCTAAGGCTGTTCTTGGGGAATTGGCAAAGTGATATTTGGAAGCCCATAGAGGGCTATGGTGAAAAAGGAAATATCTTCCGTTCAAAACTGTAAAGAAGCTTTCTGAGAAACTGCTCTGTGTTCTGTTAATTCATCTCACAGAGTTACATCTTTCCCTGCAAGAAGCCTTTCGCTAACGCTGTTCTTGTGGAATTGGCAAAGGGATATTTGGAAGCCCATAGAGGGCTATGGTGAAAAAGGAAATATATTCCGTTCAAAACTGGAAAGAAGCTTTGTGAGAAACTGCTCTGTGTTCTGTTAATTCATCTCACAGAGTTACATCTTTCCCTTCAAGAAGCCTTTCGCTACGGCTGTTCTTGTGGAATTGGCAAAGGGATATTTGGAAGCCCATAGAGGGCTATGGTGAAAAAGGAAATATCTTCCGTTCAAAACTGGAAAGAAGCTTTCTGAGAGACTGCTCTGTGTTCTGTTCATTCATCTCACAGAGTTACATCTTTCCCTTCAAGAAGCCTTTCGCTAAGGCTGTTCTTGTGGAATTGGCAACGGGATATTTGGAAGCCCATAGAGGGCTATGGTGAAAAAGGAAATATCTTCCGTTCAAAACTGTAAAGAAGCTTTCTGAGAAACTGCTCTGTGTTCTGTTAATTCATCTCACAGAGTTACATCTTTCCCTGCAAGAAGCCTTTCGCTAAGGCTGTTCTTGTGGAATTGGCAAAGGGATATTTGGAAGCCCATAGAGGGCTATGGTGAAAAAGGAAATATCTTCCGTTCAAAACT
This sequence comes from Chlorocebus sabaeus, assembly GCF_047675955.1. Taxonomy (NCBI): domain Eukaryota; kingdom Metazoa; phylum Chordata; class Mammalia; order Primates; family Cercopithecidae; genus Chlorocebus; species Chlorocebus sabaeus. The sequence continues at coordinate 5,872 of NW_027328012.1, forward strand.
GGAAAGAAGCTTTGTGAGAAACTGCTCTGTGTTCTGTTAATTCATCTCACAGAGTTACATCTTTCCCTTCAAGAAGCCTTTTGCTAAGTCTGTTCTTGTGTAATTGGCAAAGGGATATTTGGAAGCCCATAGAGGGCTACGCTGAAAAAGGAAATATCTTCCGTTCAAAACTGGAAAGAAGCTTTCTGAGAAACTGCTCTGTGTTCTGTTAATTCATCTCACAGAGTTACATCTTTCCCTTCAAGAAGTCTTTCGCTAAGGCTGTTCTTGGGGAATTGGCGAAGGGATATTTGGAAGCCCAAAGGGGGCTATGGTAAAAAAGCAAATATCTTCCGTTCAAAACTGGATAGAAGCGTTCTGAGAAACTGCTCTGTGTTCTGTTAATTCATCTCACAGAGTTACATCTTTCCCTTCAAGAAGTCTTTCGCTAAGGCTGTTCTTGGGGAATTGGCGAAGGGATATTTGGAAGCCCAAAGGGGGCTATGGTAAAAAAGCAAATATCTTCCGTTCAAACTGGATAGAAGCTTTCTGAGAAACTGCTCTGTGTTCTGTTAATTCATCTCTCAGAGTTACATCTTTCCCTTCAAGAAGCCTTTCGCTAAGGCTGTTCTTGGGGAATTGGCAAAGGGATATTTGGAAGCCCATAGAGGGCTATGGTGAAAAAGGAAATATCTTCCTTTCAAAACTCGAAAGAAGCTTTCTGAGAAACTGCTCTGTGTTCTGTTGATTCATCTCACAGAGTTACATCTTTCCCTTCAAGAAGCCTTTCGCTAAGGCTGTTCTTGTGGAATTGGCAAAGGGATATTTGGAAGCCCATAGAGGGCTATGGTGAAAAAGGAAATATCTTCCGTTCAAAACTGGAAAGAAGCTTTCTGAGAAACTGCTCTGTGTTCTGTTAATTCATCTCACAGAGTTACATCTTTCCCTTCAAGAAGCCTTTCGCTCAGGCTGTTCTTGTGGAATTGGCAAAGGGATATTTGGAAGCCCATAGAGGGCTATGGTGAAAAAGGAAATATCTTCCGTTCAAAACTGGAAAGAAGCTTTCTGAGAAACTGCTCTGTGTTCTGTTAATTCATCTCACTGAGTTAAATCTTTCCCTTCTAGAAGCCTTTCGCTAAGGCTGTTCTTGTGGAATTGGCAAAGGGATATTTGGAAGCCCATAGAGGGCTATGGTGAAAAAGGAAATATCTTCCGTTGAAAACTGGAAAGAAGCTTTCTGAGAAACTGCTCTGTGTTCTCTTAATTCATCTCACAGAGTTACATCTTTCCCTTCAAGAAGCCTTTCGCTAAGGCTGTTCTTGTGGAATTGGCAAAGGGATATTTGGAAGCCCGTAGGGGGCTATGGTGAAAAAGGAAATATCTTCCGTTCAAAATTGGAAAGAAGCTTTCTGAGAAACTGCTCTGTGTTCTGTTGATTCATCTCACAGAGTTACATCTTTCCCTTCAAGAAGCCTTTCGCTAAGGCTGTTCTTGTGGAATTGGCAAAGGGATATTTGGAAGCCCACAGAGGGCTATGGTGAAAAAGGAAATATCTTCCGTTCAAAACTGGAAAGAAGCTTTCTGAGAAACTGCTCTGTGTTCTGTTGATGCATCTCACAGAGTTACATCTTTCCCTTCAACAAGCCTTTCGCTAAGGCTGTTCTTGTGGAATTGGCAAAGGGATATTTGGAAGCCCATAGAGGGCTATGGTGAAAAAGGAAACATCTTCCGTTGAAAACTGGAAAGAGGCTTTCTGAGAAACTGCTCTGTGTTCTGTTAATTCATCTCACAGAGTTACATCTTTCCCTCAAGATGCCTTTCGCTAAGGCTGTCTTGTGGAATTAGCAAAGGGATATTTGGAAGCCCATAGAGGGCTATGGTGAAAAAGGAAATATCTTCCGTTCAAAACTGGAAAGAAGCTTTCTGAGAAACTGCTCTGTTTTTTGTTAATTCATCTCACAGAGTTACATCTTTCCCTTCAAGAAGTCTTTCGCTAAGGCTGTTCTTGGGGAATTGGCGAAGGGATATTTGGAAGCCCAAAGGGGGCTATGGTAAAAAAGCAAATACCTTCCGTTCAAAACTGTATAGAAGCTTTCTGAGAAACTGCTCTGTGTTCTGTTAATTCATCTCTCAGAGTTACATCTTTCCCTTCAAGAAGCCTTTCGCTAAGGCTGTTCTTGGGGAATTGGCAAAGGGATATTTGGAAGCCCATAGAGGGCTATGGTGAAAAAGGAAATATCTTCCGTTCAAAACTGGAAAGAAGCTTTCTGAGAAACTGCTCTGTGTTCTGTTAATTCATCTCACAGAGATACATCTTTCCCTTCAAGAAGCCTTTCGCTAAGGCTGTTCTTGTGGAATTGGCAAAGGAATATTTGGAAGCCCATAGAGGGCTATGGTGAAAAAGGAAATATCTTCCTTTCAAAACTCGAAAGAAGCTTTCTGAAAAACTGCTCTGTGTTCTGTTGATTCATCTCACAGAGTTACATCTTTCCCTTCAAGAAGCCTTTCGCTAAGGCTGTTCTTGTGGAATTGGCAAAGGGATATTTGGAAGCCCATAGAGGGCTATGGTGAAAAAGGAAATATCTTCCGTTCAAAACTGGAAAGAAGCTTTGTGAGAAACTGCTCTGTGTTCTGTTAATTCATCTCACAGAGTTACATCTTTCCCTTCAAGAAGCCTTTTGCTAAGTCTGTTCTTGTGTAATTGGCAAAGGGATATTTGGAAGCCCATAGAGGGCTATGGTGAAAAAGGAAATATCTACCGTTCAAAACTGGAAAGAAGCTTTCTGAGAAACTGCTCTGTGTTCTGTTAATTCATCTCACAGAGTTACATCTTTCCCTTCAAGAAGTATTTCGCTAAGGCTGTTCTTGGGGAATTGGCGAAGGGATATTTGGAAGAACAAAGGGGGCTATGGTAAAAAAGCAAATATCTTCCGTTCAAACTGGATAGAAGCTTTCTGAGAAACTGCTCTGTGTTCTGTTAATTCATCTCTCAGAGTTACATCTTTCCCTTCAAGAAGCCTTTCGCTAAGGCTGTTCTTGGGGAATTGGCAAAGGGATATTTGGAAGCCCATAGAGGGCTATGGTGAAAAAGGAAATATCTTCCGTTCAAAACTGGAAAGAAGCTTTCTGAGAAACTGCTCTGTGTTCTGTTAATTCATCTCACAGAGATACATCTATCCCTTCAAGAAGCCTTTCGCTAAGGCTGTTCTTGTGGAATTGGCAAAGGGATATTTGGAAGCCCATAGAGGGCTATGGTGAAAAAGGAAATATCTTCCTTTCAAAACTCGAAAGAAGCTTTCTGAGAAACTGCTCTGTGTTCTGTTGATTCATCTCACAGAGTTACATCTTTCCCTTCAAGAAGCCTTTCGCTAAGGCTGTTCTTGTGGAATTGGCAAAGGGATATTTGGAAGCCCATAGAGGGCTATGGTGAAAAAGGAAATATCTTCCGTTCAAAACTGGAAAGAAGCTTTCTGAGAAACTGCTCTGTGTTCTGTTAATTCATCTCACAGAGTTACATCTTTCCCTTCGAGAAGCCTTTCGCTCAGGCTGTTCTTGTGGAATTGGCAAAGGGATATTTGGAAGCCCATACAGGGCTATGGTGAAAAAGGAAATATCTTCCGTTCAAAACTGGAAAGAAGCTTTCTGAGAAACTGCACTGTGTTCTGTTAATTCATCTCACAGAGTTAAATCTTTCCCTTCTAGAAGCCTTTCGCTAAGGCTGTTCTTGTGGAATTGGCAAAGGGATATTTGGAAGCCCATAGAGGGCTATGGTGAAAAAGGAAATATCTTCCGTTCAAAACTGGAAAGAAGCTTTCTGAGAAACTGCTCTGTGTTCTCTTAATTCATCTCACAGAGTTACATCTTTCCCTTCAAGAAGCCTTTCGCTAAGGCTGTTCTTGTGGAATTGGCAAAGGGATATTTGGAAGCCCACAGAGGGCTATGGTGAAAAAGGAAATATCTTCCGTTCAAAACTGGAAAGAAGCTTTCTGAGAAACTGCTCTGTGTTCTGTTGATTCATCTCACAGAGTTACATCTTTCCCTTCAACAAGCCTTTCGCTAAGGCTGTTCTTGTGGAATTGGCAAAGGGATATTTGGAAGCCCATAGAGGGCTATGGTGAAAAAGGAAACATCTTCCGTTGAAAACTGGAAAGAAGCTTTCTGAGAAACTGCTCTGTGTTCTGTTAATTCATCTCACAGAGTTACATCTTTCCCTCAAGATGCCTTTCGCTAAGGCTGTCTTGTGGAATTAGCAAAGGGATATTTGGAAGCCCATAGAGGGCTATGGTGAAAAAGGAAATATCTTCCGTTCAAAACTGGAAAGAAGCTTTCTGAGAAACTGCTCTGTTTTTTGTTAATTCATCTCACAGAGTTACATCTTTCGCTTCAAGAAGCCTTTTGATAAGTCTGTTCTTGTGGAATTGGCAAAGGGATATTTGGAAGCCCATAGAGGGCTATGGTGAAAAAGGAAATATCTTCCGTTCAAAACTGGAAAGAAGCTTTCTGAGAAACTGCTCTGTGTTCTGTTAATACATCTCACAGAGTTATATCTTTCCCTTCAAGAAGTCTTTCGCTAAGGCTGTTCTTGTGGAATTGGCAAAGGGATATTTGGAAGCCCATAGGGGGCTATGGTGAAAAAGGAAATATCTTCCGTTCAAAACTGGAAAGAAGCTTTCTGAGAAACTGCTCTGTGTTCTGTTAATTCATCTCACAGAGTTACATCTTTCCCTTCAAGAAGCCTTTCGGTAAGGCTGTTCTTGTGGAATTGGCAAAGGGATATTTGGAAGCCCATGGAGGGCTATGGTGAAAAAGGAAATATCTTCCGTTCAAAACTGGAAAGAAGCTTTCTGAGAAACTGCTCTGTGTTCTGTTAATTTATCTCACAGAGTTACATCTTTCCCTGCAAGAAGCCTTTCGCTAAGGCTGTTCTTGTGGAATTGGCAAAGGGATATTTGGAAGCCCATAGAGGGCTATGGTGAAAAAGGAAATATCTTCCGTTCAAAACTGGAAAGAAGCTTTCTGAGAAACTGCTCTGTGTTCTGTTAATACATCTCACAGAGTTATATCTTTCCCTTCAAGAAGTCTTTCGCTAAGGCTGTTCTTGTGGAATTGGCAAAGGGATATTTGGAAGCCCATAGGGGGCTATGGTGAAAAAGGAAATATCTTCCGTTCAAAACTGGAAAGAAGCTTTCTGAGAAACTGCTCTGTGTTCTGTTAATTCATCTCACAGAGTTACATCTTTCCCTTCAAGAAGCCTTTCGCTAAGGCTGTTCTTGTGGAATTGGCAAAGGGATATTTGGAAGCCCATGGAGGGCTATGGTGAAAAAGGAAATATGTTCCGTTCAAAACTGGAAAGAAGCTTTCTGAGAAACTGCTCTGTGTTCTGTTAATTCATCTCACAGAGTTACATATTTCCCTGCAAGAAGCCTTTCGCTAAGGCTGTTCTTGTGGAATTGGCAAAGGGATATTTGGAAGCCCATAGAGGGCTATGGTGAAAAAGGAAATATCTTCCGTTCAAAACTGGAAAGAAGCTTTGTGAGAAACTGCTCTGTGTTCTGTTAATTCATCTCACAGAGTTACATCTTTCCCTTCAAGAATCCTTTTGCTAAGTCTGTTCTTGTGTAATTGGCAAAGGGATATTTGGAAGCCCATAGAGGGCTATGGTGAAAAAGGAAATATCTTCCGTTCAAAACTGGAAAGAAGCTTTCTGAGAAACTGCTCTGTGTTCTGTTAATTCAACTCACAGAGTTACATCTTTCCCTTCAAGAAGTCTTTCGCTAAGGCTGTTCTTGGGGAATTGGCGAAGGGATATTTGGAAGCCCAAAGGGGGCTATGGTAAAAAAGCAAATATCTTCCGTTCAAAACTGGATAGAAGCTTTCTGAGAAACTGCTCTTTGTTCTGTTAATTCATCTCTCAGAGTTACATCTTTCCCTTCAAGAAGCCTTTCGCTAAGGCTGTTCTTGGGGAATTGGCAAAGGGATATTTGGAAGCCCATAGAGGGCTATGGTGAAAAAGGAAATATCTTCCGTTCAAAACTGGAAAGAAGCTCTCTGAGAAACTGCTCTGTGTTCTGTTAATTCATCTCACAGAGATACATCTTTCCCTTAAAGAAGCCTTTCGCCAAGGCTGTTCTTGTGGAATTTTCAAAGGGATATTTGGAAGCCCTAGAGGGCTATGGTGAAAAAGGAAATATCTTCCTTTCAAAACTCGAAAGAAGCTTTCTGAGAAACTGCTCTGTGTTCTGTTGATTCATCTCACAGAGTTACATCTTTCCCTTCAAGAAGCCTTTCGCTAAGGCTGTTCTTGTGGAATTGGCAAAGGGATATTTGGAAGCCCATAGAGGGCTATGGTGAAAAAGGAAACATCTTCCGTTGAAAACTGGAAAGAAGCTTTCTGAGAAACTGCTCTGTGTTCTGTTAATTCATCTCACAGAGTTACATCTTTCCCTCAAGATGCCTTTCGCTAAGGCTGTCTTGTGGAATTAGCAAAGGGATATTTGGAAGCCCATAGAGGGCTATGGTGAAAAAGGAAATACCTTCCGTTCAAAACTGGAAAGAAGCTGTCTGAGAAACTGCTCTGTGTTCTGTTGATTCATCTCACAGAGTTACATCTTTCCCTTCAAGAAGCCTTTCGCTAAGGCTGTTCTTGTGGAATTGGCAAAGGGATATTTGGAAGCCCATAGAGGGCTATGGTGAAAAAGGAAATATCTTCCGTTCAAAATTGGAAAGAAGCTTTCTGAGAAACTGCTCTGTGTTCTCTTAATTCATCTCACAGAGGTAAATCTTTCCCTTCAAGAAGCCTTTCGCTAAGGCTGTTCTTGTGGAATTGGCAAAGGGATATTTGGAAGTCCATAGAGGGCTATGGTGAAAAAGGAAATATCTTCCGTTCAAAACTAGAAAGAAGCTTTCTGAGAAACTGCTCTGTGTTCTGTTAATTCATCTCACAGAGTTACATCTTTCGCTTCAGGAAGCCTTTTGATAAGTCTGTTCTTGTGGAATTGGCAAAGGGATATTTGGAAGCCCATAGAGGGCTATGGTGAAAAAGGAAATATCTTCCGTTCAAAACTGGAAAGAAGCTTTCTGAGAAACTGCTCTGTGTTCTGTTAATACATCTCACAGAGTTATATCTTTCCCTTCAAGAAGTCTTTCGCTAAGGCTGTTCTTGTGGAATTGGCAAAGGGATATTTGGAAGCCCATAGGGGGCTATGGTGAAAAAGGAAATATCTTCCGTTCAAAACTGGAAAGAAGCTTTCTGAGAAACTGCTCTGTGTTCTGTTAATTCATCTCACAGAGTTACATCTTTCCCTTCAAGAAGCCTTTCGCTAAGGCTGTTCTTGTGGAATTGGCAAAGGGATATTTGGAAGCCCATGGAGGGCTATGGTGAAAAAGGAAATATCTTCCGTTCAAAACTGGAAAGAAGCTTTCTGAGAAACTGCTCTGTGTTCTGTTAATTCATCTCACAGAGTTACATCTTTCCCTGCAAGAAGCCTTTCGCTAAGGCTGTTCTTGTGGAATTGGCAAAGGGATATTTGGAAGCCCATAGGCGGCTATGGTGAAAAAGGAAATATCTTCCGTTCAAAACTGGAAAGAAGCTTTCTGAGAAACTGCTCTGTGTTCTGTTAATTCATCTCACAGAGTTACATCTTTCCCTTCAAGAAGCCTTTCGCTAAGGCTGTTCTTGTGGAATTGGCAAAGGGATATTTGGAAGCCCATGGAGGGCTATGGTGATAAAGGAAATATCTTCCGTTCAAAACTGGATAGAAGCTTTCTGAGAAACTGCTCTGTGTTCTGTTAATTCATCTCACAGAGTTACATCTTTCCCTGCAGGAAGCCTTTCGCTAAGGCTGTTCTTGTGGAATTGGCAAAGGGATATTTGGAAGCCCATAGAGGGCTATGGTGAAAAAGGAAATATCTTCCGTTCAAAACTGGAAAGAAGCTTTCTGAGAAACTGCTCTGTGTTCTGTTAATACATCTCACAGAGTTATATCTTTCCCTTCAAGAAGTCTTTCGCTAAGGCTGTTCTTGTGGAATTGGCAAAGGGATATTTGGAAGCCCATAGGGGGTTATGGTGAAAAAGGAAATATCTTCCGTTCAAAACTGGAAAGAAGCTTTCTGAGAAACTGCTATGTGTTCTCTTAATTCATCTCACAGAGTTACGTCTTTCCCTTCAAGAAGCCTTTCGCTAAGGCTGTTCCTGGGGAATTGGCAAAGGGATATTTGGAAGCCCATAGAGGGCTATGGTGAAAAAGGAAATATCTTCCGTTCAAAACTGGAAAGAAGCTTTCTGAGAAACTGCTCTGTGTTCTGTTAATTCATCTCACAGAGTTACATCTTTCCCTTCAAGATGCCTTTCGCTAAGGCTGTTCTTGTGGAATTGGCAAAGGGATATTTGGAAGCCCATAGAGGTCTATGGTGAAAAAGGAAATATCTTCCGTTCAAAACTGGAAAGAAGCTTTCTGAGAAACTGCTCTGTGTTCTGTTAATTCATCTCACAGAGTTACATCTTTCCCTTCAAGAAGCCTTTCGCTCAGGCTGTTCTTGTGGAATTGGCAAAGGGATATTTGGATGCCCATAGAGGGCTATGGTGAAAAAGGAAATATCTTCCGTTCAAAACTGGAAAGAAGCTTTCTTAGAAACTGCTCTGTGTTCTGTTAATTCATCTCACAGAGTTAAATCTTTCCCTTCAAGAAGCCTTTCGCTAATTCTGTTCTTGTGGAATTGGCAAAGGGATATTTGGAAGTCCATAGAGGGCTATGGTGAAAAAGGAAGTATCTTCCGTTCAAAACTAGAAAGAAGCTTTCTGAGAAACTGCTCTGTGTTCTGTTAATTCATCTCACAGAGTTACATCTTTCGCTTCAAGAAGCCTTTTGATAAGTCTGTTCTTGTGGAATTGGCAAAGGGATATTTGGAAGCCCATAGAGGGCTATGGTGAAAAAGGAAATATCTTCGGTTCAAAACTGGAAAGAAGCTTTCTGAGAAACTGCTCTGTGTTCTGTTAATACATCTCACAGAGTTATATCTTTCCCTTCAAGAAGTCTTTGGCTAAGGCTGTTCTTGGTGAATTGAAAAGGGATATTTGGAAGCCCATAGGGGGCTATGGTGTAAAAGGAAATATCTTCCGTTCAAAACTGGAAAGAAGCTTTCTGAGAAACTGCTCTTTGTTCTCTTAATTCATCTCACAGAGTTACGTCTTTCCCTGCAAGAAGCCTTTCGCTAAGGCTGTTCTTGTGGAATTGGCAAAGGGGTATTTGGAAGCACATAGAGGGCTATGGTGAAAAAGGAAATATATTCCGTTCAAAACTGGAAAGAAGCTTTGTGAGAAACTGCTCTGTGTTCTGTTAATTCATCTCACAGAGTTACATCTTTCCCTTCAAGAAGCCTTTCGCTACGGCTGTTCTTGTGGAATTGGCAAAGGGATATTTGGAAGCCCATAGAGGGCTATGGTGAAAAAGGAAATATCTTCCGTTCAAAACTGGAAAGAAGCTTTCTGAGAAACTGCTCTGTGTTCTGTTAATTCATCTCAAAGAGTTACATCTTTCCCTTCAAGAAGCCTTTCGCTAAGGCTGTTCTTGTGGAATTGGCAAAGGGATATTTGGAAGCCCATAGAGGGCTCTGGTGAAAAAGGAAATATCTTCCGTTCAAAACTGGAAAGAAGCTTTCTGAGAAACTGCTCTGTGTTCTGTTCATTCATCTCACAGAGTTACATCTTTCCCTTCAAGAAGCCTTTCGCTAAGGCTGTTCTTGTGGAATTGGCAAAGGGATATTTGGAAGCCCATAGAGGGCTATGGTGAAAAAGGAAATATCTTCCGTTCAAAACTGTAAAGAAGCTTTCTGAGAAACTGCTCTGTGTTCTGTTAATTCATCTCACAGAGTTACATCTTTCCCTGCAAGAAGCCTTTCGCTAAGGCTGTTCTTGTGGAATTGGCAAAGGGATATTTGGAAGCCCATAGAGGGCTATGGTGAAAAAGGAAATATCTTCCGTTCAAAACTGCAAAGAAGCTTTCTGAGAAACTGCTCTGTGTTCTGTTAATTCATCTCACAGAGTTACATCTTTCCCTTCAAGAAGCCTTTTGCTAAGTCTGTTCTTGTGTAATTGGCAAAGGGATATTTGGAAGCCCATAGAGGGCTACGGTGAAAAAGGAAATATCTTCCGTTCAAAACTGGAAAGAAGCTTTCTGAGAAACTGCTCTGTGTTCTGTTAATTCATCACACAGAGTTACATCTTTCCCTTCAAGAAGTCTTTCGCTAAGGCTGTTCTTGGGGAATTGGCAAAGAGATATTTGGAAGCCCAAAGGGGGCTATGGTAAAAAAGCAAATATCTTCCGTTCAAAACTGGATAGAAGCTTTCTGAGAAACTGCTCTGTGTTCTGTTAATTCATCTCTCAGAGTTACATCTTTCCCTTCAAGAAGCCTTTCGCTAAGGCTGTTCTTGGGGAATTGGCAAAGGGATATTTGGAAGCCCATAGAGGGCTATGGTGAAAAAGGAAATATCTTCCGTTCAAAACTGGAAAGAAGCTTTCTGAGAAACTGCTCTGTGTTCTGTTAATTCATCTCACAGAGATACATCTTTCCCTTCAAGAAGCCTTTCGCTAAGGCTGTTCTTGTGGAGTTGGCAAAGGGATATTTGCAAGCCCATAGAGGGCTATGGTGAAAAAGGAAATATCTTCCTTTCAAAATTGGAAAGAAGCTTTCTGAGAAACTGCTCTGTGTTCTGTTGATTCATCTCACAGAGTTACATCTTTCCCTTCAAGAAGCCTTTCGCTAAGGCTGTTCTTGTGGAATTGGCAAAGGGATATTTGGAAGCCCATAGAGGGCTATGGTGAAAAAGGAAATATCTTCCGTTCAAAACTGGAAAGAAGCTTTGTGAGAAACTGCTCTGTGTTCTGTTAATTCATCTCACAGAGTTACATCTTTCCCTTCAAGAAGCCTTTTGCTAAGTCTGTTCTTGTGTAATTGGCAAAGGGATATTTGGAAGCCCATAGAGGGCTATGGTGAAAAAGGAAATATCTACCGTTCAAAACTGGAAAGAAGCTTTCTGAGAAACTGCTCTGTGTTCTGTTAATTCATCTCACAGAGTTACATCTTTCCCTTCAAGAAGTCTTTCGCTAAGGCTGTTCTTGGGGAATTGGCGAAGGGATATTTGGAAGCCCAAAGGGGGCTATGGTAAAAAAGCAAATATCTCCCGTCAAAACTGGATAGAAGCTTTCTGAGAAACTGCTCTGTGTTCTGTTAATTCATCTCTCAGAGTTACATCTTTCCCTTCAAGAAGCCTTTCGCTAAGGCTGTTCTTGTGGAATTGGCAAAGGGATATTTGGAAGCCCATAGAGGGCTATGGTGAAAAAGGAAATATCTTCCTTTCAATACTCGAAAGAAGCTTTCTGAGAAACTGCTCTGTGTTCTGTTGATTCATCTCACAGAGTTACATCGTTCCCTTCAAGAAGCCTTTCGCTAAGGCTGTTCTTGTGGAATTGACAAAGGGATATTTGGAAGCCCATAGAGGGCTATGGTGAAAAAGGAAATATCTTCCGTTCAAAACTGGAAAGAAGCTTTCTGAGAAACTGCTCTGTGTTCTGTTAATTCATCTCACAGAGTTACATCTTTCCCTTCAAGAAGCCTTTTGCTCAGGCTGTTCTTGTGGAATTGGCAAAGGGATATTTGGAAGCCCATAGAGGGCTATGGTGAAAAAGGAAATATCTTCCGTTCAAAACTGGAAAGAAGCTTTCTGAGAAACTGCTCTGTGTTCTGTTAATTCATCTCACAGAGTTAAATCTTTCCCTTCTAGAAGCCTTTCGCTAAGGCTGTTCTTGTGGAATTGGCAAAGGGATATTTGGAAGCCCATAGAGGGCTATGGTGAAAAAGGAAATATCTTCCGTTGAAAACTGGAAAGAAGCTTTCTGAGAAACTGCTCTGTGTTCTCTTAATTCATCTCACAGAGTTACATCTTTCCCTTCAAGAAGCCTTTCGCTAATGCTGTTCTTGTGGAATTGGCAAAGGGATATTTGGAAGCCCGTAGGGGGCTATGGTGAAAAAGGAAATATCTTCCGTTCAAAACTGGAAAGAAGCTTTCTGAGAAACTGCTCTGTGTTCTGTTGATTCATCTCACAGAGTTACATCTTTCCCTTCAAGAAGCCTTTCGCTAAGGCTGTTCTTGTGGAATTGGCAAAGGGATATTTGGAAGCCCATGGAGGGCTATGGTGAAAAAGGAAATATCTTCCGTTCAAAACTGAAAAGAAGCTTTCTGAGAAACTGCTCTGTGTTCTGTTAATTTATCTCACAGAGTTACATCTTTCCCTGCAAGAAGCCTTTCGCTAAGGCTGTTCTTGTGGAATTGGCAAAGGGATATTTGGAAGCCCATAGAGGGCTATGGTGAAAAAGGAAATATCTTCCGTTCAAAACTGGAAAGAAGCTTTCTGAGAAACTGCTCTGTGTTCTGTTAATTCATCTCACAGAGTTACATCTTTCCCTTCAAGAAGCCTTTCGCTAAGGCTGTTCTTGTGGAATTGGCAAAGGGATATTTGGAAGCCCATAGAGGGCTATGGTGAAAAAGGAAATATCTTCCGTACAAAACTGGAAAGAAGCTTTCTGAGAAACTGCTCTGTGTTCTGTTAATTCATCTCACAGAGTTACATATTTCCCTCAAGATGCCTTTCGCTAAGGCTGTTCTTGTGGAATTGGCAAAGGGATATTTTGAAGCCCAGAGAGGGCTATGGTGAAAAAGGAAATATCTTCCGTTCAAAACTGGAAAGAAGCTTTCTGAGAAACTGCTCTGTGTTCTGTTAATTCATCTCACAGAGTTACATCTTTCCCTTCAAGAAGCCTTTCGCTCAGGCTGTTCTTGTGGAATTGGCAAAGGGATATTTGGATGCCCATAGAGGGCTATGGTGAAAAAGGAAATATCTTCCGTTAAAAACTGGAAAGAAGCTTTCTGAGAAACTGCTCTGTGTTCTGTTAATTCATCTCACAGAGTTAAATCTTTCCCTTCAAGAAGCCTTTCGCTAAGGCTGTTCTTGTGGAATTGGCAAAGGGATATTTGGAAGTCCATAGAGGGCTATGGTGAAAAAGGAAATATCTTCCGTTCAAAACTAGAAAGAAGCTTTCTGAGAAACTGCTCTGTGTTCTGTTAATTCATCTCACAGAGTTACATCTTTCGCTTCAAGAAGCCTTTTGATAAGTCTGTTCTTGTGGAATTGGCAAAGGGATATTTGGAAGCCCAAAGAGGGCTATGGTGAAAAAGGAAATATCTTCCGTTCAAAACTGGAAAGAAGCTTTCTGAGAAACTGCTCTGTGTTCTGTTAATACATCTCACAGAGTTATATCTTTCCCTTCAAGAAGTCTTTCGCTAAGGCTGTTCTTGGTGAATTGGCAAAGGGATATTTGGAAGCCCTTAGGGGGCTATGGTGAAAAAGGAAATATCTTCCGTTCAAAACTGGAAAGAAGCTTTCTGAGAAACTGCTCTGTGTTCTCTTAATTCATCTCACAGAGTTACGTCTTTCCCTTCAAGAAGCCTTTCGCTAAGGCTGTTCTTGGGGAATCGGCAAAGGGATATTTGGAAGCCCATAGAGGGCTATGGTGAAAAAGGAAATATCTTCCGTTCAAAACTAGAAAGAAGCTTTCTGAGAAACTGCTCTGTGTTCTGTTAATTCATCTCACAGAGTTACATCTTTCGCTTCAAGAAGCCTTTTGATAAGTCTGTTCTTGTGGAATTGGCAAAGGGATATTTGGAAGTCCACAGAGGGCTATGGTGAAAAAGGAAATATCTTCCGTTCAAAACTGGAAAGAAGCTTTCTGAGAAACTGCTCTGTGTTCTGTTAATTCATCTCACAGAGATACATCTTTCCCTTCAAGAAGCCTTTCGCTAAGGCTGTTCTTGTGGAATTGGCAAAGGGATATTTGGAAGCCCGTAGAGGGCTATGGTGAAAAAGGAAACATCTTCCGTTGAAAACTGGAAAGAAGCTTTCTGAGAAACTGCTCTGTGTTCTGTTAATTCATCTCACAGAGTTACATCTTTCCCTGCAAGAAGCCTTTCGCTAAGGCTGTTCTTGTGGAATTGGCAAAGGGATATTTGGAAGCCCATAGAGGGCTATGGTGAAAAAGGAAATAACTTCCGTTCAAAACTGGAAAGAAGCTTTGTGAGAAACTGCTCTGTGTTCTGTTAATTCATCTCACAGAGTTACATCTTTCCCTTCAAGAAGCCTTTTGCTAAGTCTGTTCTTGTGTAATTGGCAAAGGGATATTTGGAAGCCCATAGAGGGCTATGGTGAAAAAGGAAATATCTTCCGTTCAAAACTGGAAAGAAGCTTTCTGAGAAACTGCTCTGTGTTCTGTTAATTCATCTCACAGAGTTACATCTTTCCCTTCAAGAAGTCTTTCGCTAAGGCTGTTCTTGGGGAATTGGCGAAGGGATATTTGGAAGCCCAAAGGGGGCTATGGTAAAAAAGCAAATATCTTCCGTTCAAAACTGGATAGAAGCTTTCTGAGAAACTGCTCTGTGTTCTGTTAATTCATCTCTCACAGTTACATCTTTCCCTTCAAGAAGCCTTTCGCTAAGGCTGTTCTTGGGGAATTGGCAAAGGGATATTTGGAAGCCCATAGAGGGCTATGGTGAAAAAGGAAATATCTTCCGTTCAAAACTGGAAAGAAGCTTTCTGAGAAACTGCTCTGTGTTCTGTTAATTCATCTCACAGAGATACATCTTTCCCTTCAAGAAGCCTTTCGCCAAGGCTGTTCTTGTGGAATTTTCAAAGGGATATATGGAAGCCCTAGAGGGCTATGGTGAAAAAGGAAATATCTTCCTTTCAAAACTCGAAAGAAGCTTTCTGAGAAACTGCTCTGTGTTCTGTTGATTCATCTCACAGAGTTACATCTTTCCCTTCAAGAAGCCTTTCGCTAAGGCTGTTCTTGTGGAATAGGCAAAGGGATATTTGGAAGCCCATAGAGGGCTATGGTGAAAAAGGAAACATCTTCCGTTGAAAACTGGAAAGAAGCTTTCTGAGAAACTGCTCTGTGTTCTGTTAATTCATCTCACAGAGTTACATCTTTCCCTCAAGATGCCTTTCGCTAAGGCTGTCTTGTGGAATTAGCAAAGGGATATTTGGAAGCCCATAGAGGGCTATGGTGAAAAAGGAAATACCTTCCGTTCAAAACTGGAAAGAAGCTTTCTGAGAAACTGCTCTGTGTTCTGTTGATTCATCTCACAGAGTTACATCTTTCCCTTCAAGAAGCCTTTCGCTAAGGCTGTTCTTGTGGAATTGGCAAAGGGATATTTGGAAGTCCATAGAGGGCTATGGTGAAAAAGGAAATATCTTCCGTTCAAAACTGGAAAGAAGCTTTCTGAGAAACTGCTCTGTGTTCTGTTAATTCATCTCACAGAGTTACATCTTTCCCTTCAAGAAGCCTTTCGCTAAGGCTGTTCTTGTGGAATTGGCAAAGGGATATTTGGAAGCCCATAGAGGGCTATGGTGAAAAAGGAAATATCTTCCGTTCAAAACTGGAAAGAAGCTTTCTGAGAAACTGCTCTGTGTTCTGTTAATTCATCTCACAGAGTTACATATTTCCCTCAAGATGCCTTTCGCTAAGGCTGTTCTTGTGGAATTGGCAAAGGGATATTTTGAAGCCCAGAGAGGGCTATGGTGAAAAAGGAAATATCTTCCGTTCAAAACTGGAAAGAAGCTTTCTGAGAAACTGCTCTGTGTTCTGTTAATTCATCTCACAGAGTTACATCTTTCCCTTCAAGATGCCTTTCGCTCAGGCTGTTCTTGTGGAATTGGCAAAGGGATATTTGGATGCCCATGGAGGGCTATGGTGAAAATGGAAATATCTTCCGTTCAAAACTGGAAAGAAGCTTTCTGAGAAACTGCTCTGTGTTCTGTTAATTCATCTCACAGAGTTAAATCTTTCCCTTCAAGAAGCCTTTCGCTAAGGCTGTTCTTGTGGAATTGGCAAAGGGATATTTGGAAGTCCATAGAGGGCTATGGTGAAAAAGGAAATATCTTCCGTTCAAAACTAGAAAGAAGCTTTCTGAGAAACTGCTCTGTGTTCTGTTAATTCATCTCACAGAGTTACATCTTTCGCTTCAAGAAGCCTTTTGATAAGTCTGTTCTTGTGGAATTGGCAAAGGGATATTTGGAAGCCCATAGAGGGCTATGGTGAAAAAGGAAATATCTTCCGTTCAAAACTGGAAAGAAGCTTTCTGAGAAACTGCTCTGTGTTCTGTTAATACATCTCACAGAGTTATATCTTTCCCTTCAAGAAGTCTTTCGCTAAGGCTGTTCTTGGTGAATTGGCAAAGGGATATTTGGAAGCCCATAGGGGGCTATGGTGAAAAAGGAAATATCTTCCGTTCAAAACTGGAAAGAAGCTTTGTGAGAAACTGCTCTGTGTTCTGTTAATTCATCTCACAGAGTTACATCTTTCCCTTCAAGAAGCCTTTTGCTAAGTCTGTTCTTGTGTAATTGGCAAAGGGATATTTGGAAGCCCATAGAGGGCTATGGTGAAAAAGGAAATATCTTCCGTTCAAAACAGGAAAGAAGCTTTCTGAGAAACTGCTCTGTGTTCTGTTAATTCATCTCACAGAGTTACATCTTTCCCTTCAAGAAGTCTTTCGCTAAGGCTGTTCTTGGGGAATTGGCGAAGGGATATTTGGAAGCCCAAAGGGGGCTATGGTAAAAAAGCAAATATCTTCCGTTCAAAACTGGATAGAAGCTTTCTGAGAAACTGCTCTGTGTTCTGTTAATTCATCTCTCACAGTTACATCTTTCCCTTCAAGAAGCCTTTCGCTAAGGCTGTTCTTGGGGAATTGGCAAAGGGATATTTGGAAGCCCATAGAGGGCTATGCTGAAAAAGGAAATATCTTCCGTTCAAAACTGGAAAGAAGCTTTCTGAGAAACTGCTCTGTGTTCTGTTAATTCATCTCACAGAGATACATCTTTCCCTTCAAGAAGCCTTTCGCTAAGGCTGTTCTTGTGGAATTGGCAAAGGGATATTTGGAAGCCCATAGAGGGCTATGGTGAAAAAGGAAACATCTTCCGTTGAAAACTGGAAAGAAGCTTTCTGAGAAACTGCTCTGTGTTCTGTTAATTCATCTCACAGAGTTACATCTTTCCCTCAAGTTGCCTTTCGCTAAGGCTGTCTTGTGGAATTAGCAAAGGGATGTTTGGAAGCCCATAGAGGGCTATGGTGAAAAAGGAAATATCTTCCGTTCAAAACTGGAAAGAAGCTTTCTGAGAAACTGCTCTGTGTTCTGTTAATTCATCTCACAGAGTTACATCTTTCCCTTCAAGACGCCTTTCGCTAAGGCTGTTCTTGTGGAATTGGCAAAGGGATATTTGGAAGCCCATAGAGGGCTATGGTGAAAAAGGAAATATCTTCCGTTCAAAATTGGAAAGAAGCTTTCTGAGAAACTGCTCTGCGTTCTGTTAATTCATCTCACGGAGTTAAATCTTTCCCTTCAAGAAGCCTTTCGCTAAGGCTGTTCTTGTGGAATTGGCAAAGGGATATTTGGAAGTCCATAGAGGGCTATGGTGAAAAAGGAAATATCTTCCGTTCAAAACTAGAAAGAAGCTTTCTGAGAAACTGCTCTGTGTTCTGTTAATTCATCTCACAGAGTTACATCTTTCTCTTCAAGAAGCCTTTTGATAAGTCTGTTCTTTTGGAATTGGCAAAGGGATATTTGGAAGCCCATAGAGGGCTATGGTGAAAAAGGAAATATCTTCCGTTCAAAACTGGAAAGAAGCTTTCTGAGAAACTGCTCTGTGTTCTGTTAATACATCTCACAGAGTTATATCTTTCCCTTCAAGAAGTCTTTCGCTAAGGCTGTTCTTGTGGAATTGGCAAAGGGATATTTGGAAGCCCATAGGGGGCGATGGTGAAAAAGGAAATATCTTCCGTTCAAAACTGGAAAGAAGCTTTCTGAGAAACTGCTCTGTGTTCTGTTAATACATCTCACAGAGTTATATCTTTCCCTTCAAGAAGTCTTTCGCTAAGGCTGTTCTTGTGGAATTGGCAAAGGGATATTTGGAAGCCCATAGGGGGCTATGGTGAAAAAGGAAATATCTTCCGTTCAAAACTGGAAAGAAGCTTTCTGAGAAACTGCTCTGTGTTCTGTTAATTCATCTCACAGAGTTACATCTTTCCCTTCAAGAAGCCTTTCGCTAAGGCTGTTCTTGTGGAATTGGCAAAGGGATATTTGGAAGCCCATGGAGGGCTATGGTTGAAAAGGAAATATCTTCCGTTCAAAACTGGAAAGAAGCTTTCTGAGAAACTGCTCTGTGTTCTGTTAATTCATCTCACAGAGTTACATCTTTCCCTGCAAGAAGCCTTTCGCTAAGGCTGTTCTGTGGAATTGGCAAAGGGATATTTGGAAGCCCATAGAGGGCTATGGTGAAAAAGGAAATAACTTCCGTTCAAAACTGGAAAGAAGCTTTGTGAGAAACTGCTCTGTGTTCTGTTAATTCATCTCACAGAGTTACATCTTTCCCTTCAAGAATCCTTTTGCTAAGTCTGTTCTTGTGTAATTGGCAAAGGGATATTTGGAAGCCCATAGAGGGCTATGGTGAAAAAGGAAATATCTTCCGTTCAAAACTGGAAAGAAGCTTTCTGAGAAACTGCTCTGTGTTCTGTTAATTCATCTCACAGAGTTACATCTTTCCCTTCAAGAAGTCTTTCGCTAAGGCTGTTCTTGGGGAATTGGCGAAGGGATATTTGGAAGCCCAAAGGGGGCTATGGTAAAAAAGCAAATATCTTCCGTTCAAAACTGGATAGAAGCTTTCTGTGAAACTGCTCTTTGTTCTGTTAATTCATCTCTCAGAGTTACATCTTTCCCTTCAAGAAGCCTTTCGCTAAGGCTGTTCTTGGGGAATTGGCAAAGGGATATTTGGAAGCCCATAGAGGGCTATGGTGAAAAAGGAAATATCTTCCGTTCAAAACTGGAAAGAAGCTTTCTGAGAAACTGCTCTGTGTTCTGTTAATTCATCTCACAGAGATACATCTTTCCCTTCAAGAAGCCTTTCGCCAAGGCTGTTCTTGTGGAATTTTCAAAGGGATATTTGGAAGCCCTAGAGGGCTATGGTGAAAAAGGAAATATCTTCCTTTCAAAACTCGAAAGAAGCTTTCTGAGAAACTGCTCTGTGTTCTGTTGATTCATCTCACAGAGTTACATCTTTCCCTTCAAGAAGCCTTTCGCTCAGGCTGTTCTTGTGGAATTGGCAAAGGGATATTTGGAAGTCCATAGAGGGCTATGGTGAAAAAGGAAATATCTTCCGTTCAAAACTAGAAAGAAGCTTTCTGAGAAACTGCTCTGTGTTCTGTTAATTCATCTCACAGAGTTACATCTTTCGCTTCAGGAAGCCTTTTGATAAGTCTGTTCTTGTGGAATTGGCAAAGGGATATTTGGAAGCCCATAGAGGGCTATGGTGAAAAAGGAAATATCTTCCGTTCAAAACTGGAAAGAAGCTTTCTGAGAAACTGCTCTGTGTTCTGTTAATACATCTCACAGAGTTATATCTTTCCCTTCAAGAAGTCTTTCGCTAAGGCTGTTCTTGTGGAATTGGCAAAGGGATATTTGGAAGCCCATAGGGGGCTATGGTGAAAAAGGAAATATCTTCCGTTCAAAACTGGAAAGAAGCTTTCTGAGAAACTGCTCTGTGTTCTGTTAATTCATCTCACAGAGTTACATCTTTCCCTTCAAGAAGCCTTTCGCTAAGGCTGTTCTTGTGGAATTGGCAAAGGGATATTTGGAAACCCATGGAGGGCTATGGTGAAAAAGGAAATATCTTCCGTTCAAAACTGGAAAGAAGCTTTCTGAGAAACTGCTCTGTGTTCTGTTAATTCATCTCACAGAGTTACATCTTTCCCTGCAAGAAGCCTTTCGCTAAGGCTGTTCTTGTGGAATTGGCAAAGGGATATTTGGAAGCCCATAGAGGGCTATGGTGAAAAAGGAAATATCTTCCGTTCAAAACTGGAAAGAAGCTTTCTGAGAAACTGCTCTGTGTTCTGTTAATTCATCTCACAGTGTTACATCTTTCGCTTCAAGAAGCCTTTTGATAAGTCTGTTATGGTGGAATTGGCAAAGGGATATTTGGAAGCCCATAGAGGGCTATGGTGAAAAAGGAAATATCTTCCGTTCAAAACTGGAAAGAAGCTTTCTGAGAAACTGCTCTGTGTTCTGTTAATACATCTCACAGAGTTATATCTTTCCCTTCAAGAAGTCTTTCGCTAAGGCTGTTCTTGTGGAATTGGCAAAGGGATATTTGGAAGCCCATAGGCGGCTATGGTGAAAAAGGAAATATCTTCCGTTCAAAACTGGAAAGAAGCTTTCAGAGAAACTGCTCTGTGTTCTGTTAATTCATCTCACAGAGTTACATCTTTCCCTTCAAGAAGCCTTTCGCTAAGGCTGTTCTTGTGGAATTGGCAAAGGGATATTTGGAAGCCCATGGAGGGCTATGGTGATAAAGGAAATATCTTCCGTTCAAAACTGGATAGAAGCTTTCTGAGAAACTGCTCTGTGTTCTGTTAATTCATCTCACAGAGTTACATCTTTCCCTGCAAGAAGCCTTTCGCTAAGGCTGTTCTTGTGGAATTGGCAAAGGGATATTTGGAAGCCCATAGAGGGCTATGGTGAAAAAGGAAATATCTTCCGTTCAAAACTGGAAAGAAGCTTTCTGAGAAACTGCTCTGTGTTCTGTTAATACATCTCACAGAGTTATATCTTTCCCTTCAAGAAGTCTTTCGCTAAGGCTGTTCTTGTGGAATTGGCAAAGGGATATTTGGAAGCCCATAGGGGGTTATGGTGAAAAAGGAAATATCTTCCGTTCAAAACTGGAAAGAAGCTTTCTGAGAAACTGCTATGTGTTCTCTTAATTCATCTCACAGAGTTACGTCTTTCCCTTCAAGAAGCCTTTCGCTAAGGCTGTTCCTGGGGAATTGGCAAAGGGATATTTGGAAGCCCATAGAGGGCTATGGTGAAAAAGGAAATATCTTCCGTTCAAAACTGGAAAGAAGCTTTCTGAGAAACTGCTCTGTGTTCTGTTAATTCATCTCACAGAGTTACATCTTTCCCTTCAAGATGCCTTTCGCTAAGGCTGTTCTTGTGGAATTGGCAAAGGGATATTTGGAAGCCCATAGAGGTCTATGGTGAAAAAGGAAATATCTTCCGTTCAAAACTGGAAAGAAGCTTTCTGAGAAACTGCTCTGTGTTCTGTTAATTCATCTCACAGAGTTACATCTTTCTCTTCAAGAAGCCTTTTGATAAGTCTGTTCTTGTGGAATTGGCAAAGGGATATTTGGAAGCCCATAGAGGGCTATGGTGAAAAAGGAAATATCTTCGGTTCAAAACTGGAAAGAAGCTTTCTGAGAAACTGCTCTGTGTTCTGTTAATACATCTCACAGAGTTATATCTTTCCCTTCAAGAAGTCTTTGGCTAAGGCTGTTCTTGGTGAATTGAAAAGGGATATTTGGAAGCCCATAGGGGGCTATGGTGAAAAAGGAAATATCTTCCGTTCAAAACTGGAAAGAAGCTTTCTGAGAAACTGCTCTGTGTTCTGTTAATTCATCTCACAGAGTTACATCTTTCCCTGCAAGAAGCCTTTCGCTAAGGCTGTTCTTGTGGAATTGGCAAAGGGATATTTGGAAACCCATGGAGGGCTATGGTGAAAAAGGAAATATCTTCCGTTCAAAACTGGAAAGAAGCTTTCTGAGAAACTGCTCTGTGTTCTGTTAATTCATCTCACAGAGTTACATCTTTCCCTGCAAGAAGCCTTTCGCTAAGGCTGTTCTTGTGGAATTGGCAAAGGGATATTTGGAAGCCCATAGAGGGCTATGGTGAAAAAGGAAATATCTTCCGTTCAAAACTGGAAAGAAGCTTTCTGAGAAACTGCTCTGTGTTCTGTTAATTCATCTCACAGAGTTACATCTTTCGCTTCAAGAAGCCTTTTGATAAGTCTGTTATTGTGGAATTGGCAAAGGGATATTTGGAAGCCCATAGAGGGCTATGGTGAAAAAGGAAATATCTTCCGTTCAAAACTGGAAAGAAGCTTTCTGAGAAACTGCTCTGTGTTCTGTTAATACATCTCACAGAGTTATATCTTTCCCTTCAAGAAGTCTTTCGCTAAGGCTGTTCTTGTGGAATTGGCAAAGGGATATTTGGAAGCCCATAGGCGGCTATGGTGAAAAAGGAAATATCTTCCGTTCAAAACTGGAAAGAAGCTTTCAGAGAAACTGCTCTGTGTTCTGTTAATTCATCTCACAGAGTTACATCTTTCCCTTCAAGAAGCCTTTCGCTAAGGCTGTTCTTGTGGAATTGGCAAAGGGATATTTGGAAGCCCATGGAGGGCTATGGTGATAAAGGAAATATCTTCCGTTCAAAACTGGATAGAAGCTTTCTGAGAAACTGCTCTGTGTTCTGTTAATTCATCTCACAGAGTTACATCTTTCCCTGCAAGAAGCCTTTCGCTAAGGCTGTTCTTGTGGAATTGGCAAAGGGATATTTGGAAGCCCATAGAGGGCTATGGTGAAAAAGGAAATATCTTCCGTTCAAAACTGGAAAGAAGCTTTCTGAGAAACTGCTCTGTGTTCTGTTAATACATCTCACAGAGTTATATCTTTCCCTTCAAGAAGTCTTTCGCTAAGGCTGTTCTTGTGGAATTGGCAAAGGGATATTTGGAAGCCCATAGGGGGTTATGGTGAAAAAGGAAATATCTTCCGTTCAAAACTGGAAAGAAGCTTTCTGAGAAACTGCTATGTGTTCTCTTAATTCATCTCACAGAGTTACGTCTTTCCCTTCAAGAAGCCTTTCGCTAAGGCTGTTCCTGGGGAATTGGCAAAGGGATATTTGGAAGCCCATAGAGGGCTATGGTGAAAAAGGAAATATCTTCCGTTCAAAACTGGAAAGAAGCTTTCTGAGAAACTGCTCTGTGTTCTGTTAATTCATCTCACAGAGTTACATCTTTCCCTTCAAGATGCCTTTCGCTAAGGCTGTTCTTGTGGAATTGGCAAAGGGATATTTGGAAGCCCATAGAGGTCTATGGTGAAAAAGGAAATATCTTCCATTCAAAACTGGAAAGAAGCTTTCTGAGAAACTGCTCTGTGTTCTGTTAATTCATCTCACAGAGTTACATCTTTCTCTTCAAGAAGCCTTTTGATAAGTCTGTTCTTGTGGAATTGGCAAAGGGATATTTGGAAGCCCATAGAGGGCTATGGTGAAAAAGGAAATATCTTCGGTTCAAAACTGGAAAGAAGCTTTCTGAGAAACTGCTCTGTGTTCTGTTAATACATCTCACAGAGTTATATCTTTCCCTTCAAGAAGTCTTTGGCTAAGGCTGTTTTTGGTGAATTGAAAAGGGATATTTGGAAGCCCATAGGGGGCTATGGTGTAAAAGGAAATATCTTCCGTTCAAAACTGGAAAGAAGCTTTCTGAGAAACTGCTCTGTGTTCTCTTAATTCATCTCACAGAGTTACGTCTTTCCCTTCAAGAAGCCTTTCGCTAAGGCTGTTCTTGGGGAATTGGCAAAGGGATATTTGGAAGCCCATAGAGGGCTATGGTGAAAAAGGAAATATCTTCCGTTCAAAACTGTAAAGAAGCTTTCTGAGAAACTGCTCTGTGTTCTGTTAATTCATCTCACAGAGTTACATCTTTCCCTGCAAGAAGCCTTTCGCTAAGGCTGTTCTTGTGGAATTGGCAAAGGGATATTTGGAAGCACATAGAGGGCTATGGTGAAAAAGGAAATATATTCCGTTCAAAACTGGAAAGAAGCTTTGTGAGAAACTGCTCTGTGTTCTGTTAATTCATCTCACAGAGTTACATCTTTCCCTTCAAGAAGCCTTTCGCTAAGGCTGTTCTTGTGGAATTGGCAAAGGGATATTTGGAAGCCCATAGAGGGCTATGGTGAAAAAGGAAATATCTTCCGTTCAAAACTGGAAAGAAGCTTTCTGAGAAACTGCTCTGTGTTCTGTTAATTCATCTCAAAGAGTTACATCTTTCCCTTCAAGAAGCCTTTCGCTAAGGCTGTTCTTGTGGAATTGGCAAAGGGATATTTGGAAGCCCATAGAGGGCTCTGGTGAAAAAGGAAATATCTTCCGTTCAAAACTGGAAAGAAGCTTTCTGAGAAACTGCTCTGTGTTCTGTTCATTCATCTCACAGAGTTACATCTTTCCCTTCAAGAAGCCTTTCGCTAAGGCTGTTCTTGTGGAATTGGCAAAGGGATATTTGGAAGCCCATAGAGGGCTATGGTGAAAAAAGAAATATCTTCCGTTCAAAACTGTAAAGAAGCTTTCTGAGAAACTGCTCTGTGTTCTGTTAATTCATCTCACAGAGTTACATCTTTCCCTGCAAGAAGCCTTTCGCTAAGGCTGTTCTTGTGGAATTGGCAAAGGGATATTTGGAAGCCCATAGAGGGCTATGGTGAAAAAGGAAATATCTTCCGTTCAAAACTGCAAAGAAGCTTTCTGAGAAACTGCTCTGTGTTCTGTTAATTCATCTCACAGAGTTACATCTTTCCCTTCAAGAAGCCTTTTGCTAAGTCTGTTCTTGTGGAATTGGCAAAGGGATATTTGGAAGCACATAGAGGGCTATGGTGAAAAAGGAAATATATTCCGTTCAAAACTGGAAAGAAGCTTTGTGAGAAACTGCTCTGTGTTCTGTTAATTCATCTCACAGAGTTACATCTTTCCCTTCAAGAAGCCTTTCGCTAAGGCTGTTCTTGTGGAATTGGCAAAGGGATATTTGGAAGCCCATAGAGGGCTATGGTGAAAAAGGAAATATCTTCCGTTCAAAACTGGAAAGAAGCTTTCTGAGAAACTGCTCTGTGTTCTGTTAATTCATCTCAAAGAGTTACATCTTTCCCTTCAAGAAGCCTTTCGCTAAGGCTGTTCTTGTGGAATTGGCAAAGGGATATTTGGAAGCCCATAGAGGGCTCTGGTGAAAAAGGAAATATCTTCCGTTCAAAACTGGAAAGAAGCTTTCTGAGAAACTGCTCTGTGTTCTGTTCATTCATCTCACAGAGTTACATCTTTCCCTTCAAGAAGCCTTTCGCTAAGGCTGTTCTTGTGGAATTGGCAAAGGGATATTTGGAAGCCCATAGAGGGCTATGGTGAAAAAGGAAATATCTTCCGTTCAAAACTGTAAAGAAGCTTTCTGAGAAACTGCTCTGTGTTCTGTTAATTCATCTCACAGAGTTACATCTTTCCCTGCAAGAAGCCTTTCGCTAAGGCTGTTCTTGTGGAATTGGCAAAGGGATATTTGGAAGCCCATAGAGGGCTATGGTGAAAAAGGAAATATCTTCCGTTCAAAACTGCAAAGAAGCTTTCTGAGAAACTGCTCTGTGTTCTGTTAATTCATCTCACAGAGTTACATCTTTCCCTTCAAGAAGCCTTTTGCTAAGTCTGTTCTTGTGGAATTGGCAAAGGGATATTTGGAAGCACATAGAGGGCTATGGTGAAAAAGGAAATATATTCCGTTCAAAACTGGAAAGAAGCTTTGTGAGAAACTGCTCTGTGTTCTGTTAATTCATCTCACAGAGTTACATCTTTCCCTTCAAGAAGCCTTTCGCTAAGGCTGTTCTTGTGGAATTGGCAAAGGGATATTTGGAAGCCCATAGAGGGCTATGGTGAAAAAGGAAATATCTTCCGTTCAAAACTGGAAAGAAGCTTTCTGAGAAACTGCTCTGTGTTCTGTTAATTCATCTCAAAGAGTTACATCTTTCCCTTCAAGAAACCTTTCGCTAAGGCTGTTCTTGTGGAATTGGCAAAGGGATATTTGGAAGCCCATAGAGGGCTCTGGTGAAAAAGGAAATATCTTCCGTTCAAAACTGGAAAGAAGCTTTCTGAGAAACTGCTCTGTGTTCTGTTCATTCATCTCACAGAGTTACATCTTTCCCTTCAAGAAGCCTTTCGCTAAGGCTGTTCTTGTGGAATTGGCAAAGGGATATTTGGAAGCCCATAGAGGGCTATGGTGAAAAAGGAAATATCTTCCGTTCAAAACTGTAAAGAAGCTTTCTGAGAAACTGCTCTGTGTTCTGTTAATTCATCTCACAGAGTTACATCTTTCCCTGCAAGAAGCCTTTCGCTAAGGCTGTTCTTGTGGAATTGGCAAAGGGATATTTGGAAGCCCATAGAGGGCTATGGTGAAAAAGGAAATATCTTCCGTTCAAAACTGCAAAGAAGCTTTCTGAGAAACTGCTCTGTGTTCTGTTAATTCATCTCACAGAGTTACATCTTTCCCTTCAAGAAGCCTTTTGCTAAGTCTGTTCTTGTGGAATTGGCAAAGGGATATTTGGAAGCACATAGAGGGCTATGGTGAAAAAGGAAATATATTCCGTTCAAAACTGGAAAGAAGCTTTGTGAGAAACTGCTCTGTGTTCTGTTAATTCATCTCACAGAGTTACATCTTTCCCTTCAAGAAGCCTTTCGCTAAGGCTGTTCTTGTGGAATTGGCAAAGGGATATTTGGAAGCCCATAGAGGGCTATGGTGAAAAAGGAAATATCTTCCGTTCAAAACTGGAAAGAAGCTTTCTGAGAAACTGCTCTGTGTTCTGTTAATTCATCTCAAAGAGTTACATCTTTCCCTTCAAGAAGCCTTTCGCTAAGGCTGTTCTTGTGGAATTGGCAAAGGGATATTTGGAAGCCCATAGAGGGCTCTGGTGAAAAAGGAAATATCTTCCGTTCAAAACTGGAAAGAAGCTTTCTGAGAAACTGCTCTGTGTTCTGTTCATTCATCTCACAGAGTTACATCTTTCCCTTCAAGAAGCCTTTCGCTAAGGCTGTTCTTGTGGAATTGGCAAAGGGATATTTGGAAGCCCATAGAGGGCTATGGTGAAAAAGGAAATATCTTCCGTTCAAAACTGTAAAGAAGCTTTCTGAGAAACTGCTCTGTGTTCTGTTAATTCATCTCACAGAGTTACATCTTTCCCTGCAAGAAGCCTTTCGCTAAGGCTGTTCTTGTGGAATTGGCAAAGGGATATTTGGAAGCCCATAGAGGGCTATGGTGAAAAAGGAAATATCTTCCGTTCAAAACTGCAAAGAAGCTTTCTGAGAAACTGCTCTGTGTTCTGTTAATTCATCTCACAGAGTTACATCTTTCCCTTCAAGAAGCCTTTTGCTAAGTCTGTTCTTGTGGAATTGGCAAAGGGATATTTGGAAGCACATAGAGGGCTATGGTGAAAAAGGAAATATATTCCGTTCAAAACTGGAAAGAAGCTTTGTGAGAAACTGCTCTGTGTTCTGTTAATTCATCTCACAGAGTTACATCTTTCCCTTCAAGAAGCCTTTCGCTAAGGCTGTTCTTGTGGAATTGGCAAAGGGATATTTGGAAGCCCATAGAGGGCTATGGTGAAAAAGGAAATATCTTCCGTTCAAAACTGGAAAGAAGCTTTCTGAGAAACTGCTCTGTGTTCTGTTAATTCATCTCAAAGAGTTACATCTTTCCCTTCAAGAAGCCTTTCGCTAAGGCTGTTCTTGTGGAATTGGCAAAGGGATATTTGGAAGCCCATAGAGGGCTCTGGTGAAAAAGGAAATATCTTCCGTTCAAAACTGGAAAGAAGCTTTCTGAGAAACTGCTCTGTGTTCTGTTCATTCATCTCACAGAGTTACATCTTTCCCTTCAAGAAGCCTTTCGCTAAGGCTGTTCTTGTGGAATTGGCAAAGGGATATTTGGAAGCCCATAGAGGGCTATGGTGAAAAAGGAAATATCTTCCGTTCAAAACTGTAAAGAAGCTTTCTGAGAAACTGCTCTGTGTTCTGTTAATTCATCTCACAGAGTTACATCTTTCCCTGCAAGAAGCCTTTCGCTAAGGCTGTTCTTGTGGAATTGGCAAAGGGATATTTGGAAGCCCATAGAGGGCTATGGTGAAAAAGGAAATATCTTCCGTTCAAAACTGCAAAGAAGCTTTCTGAGAAACTGCTCTGTGTTCTGTTAATTCATCTCACAGAGTTACATCTTTCTCTTCAAGAAGCCTTTTGATAAGTCTGTTCTTGTGGAATTGGCAAAGGGATATTTGGAAGCCCATAGAGGGCTATGGTGAAAAAGGAAATATCTTCGGTTCAAAACTGGAAAGAAGCTTTCTGAGAAACTGCTCTGTGTTCTGTTAATACATCTCACAGAGTTATATCTTTCCCTTCAAGAAGTCTTTGGCTAAGGCTGTTCTTGGTGAATTGAAAAGGGATATTTGGAAGCCCATAGGGGGCTATGGTGTAAAAGGAAATATCTTCCGTTCAAAACTGGAAAGAAGCTTTCTGAGAAACTGCTCTGTGTTCTCTTAATTCATCTCACAGAGTTACGTCTTTCCCTTCAAGAAGCCTTTCGCTAAGGCTGTTCTTGGGGAATTGGCAAAGGGATATTTGGAAGCCCATAGAGGGCTATGGTGAAAAAGGAAATATCTTCCGTTCAAAACTGTAAAGAAGCTTTCTGAGAAACTGCTCTGTGTTCTGTTAATTCATCTCACAGAGTTACATCTTTCCCTGCAAGAAGCCTTTCGCTAAGGCTGTTCTTGTGGAATTGGCAAAGGGATATTTGGAAGCACATAGAGGGCTATGGTGAAAAAGGAAATATATTCCGTTCAAAACTGGAAAGAAGCTTTGTGAGAAACTGCTCTGTGTTCTGTTAATTCATCTCACAGAGTTACATCTTTCCCTTCAAGAAGCCTTTCGCTAAGGCTGTTCTTGTGGAATTGGCAAAGGGATATTTGGAAGCCCATAGAGGGCTATGGTGAAAAAGGAAATATCTTCCGTTCAAAACTGGAAAGAAGCTTTCTGAGAAACTGCTCTGTGTTCTGTTAATTCATCTCAAAGAGTTACATCTTTCCCTTCAAGAAGCCTTTCGCTAAGGCTGTTCTTGTGGAATTGGCAAAGGGATATTTGGAAGCCCATAGAGGGCTATGGTGAAAAAGGAAATATCTTCCGTTCAAAACTAGAAAGAAGCTTTCTGAGAAACTGCTCTGTGTTCTGTTCATTCATCTCACAGAGTTACATCTTTCCCTTCAAGAAGCCTTTCGCTAAGGCTGTTCTTGTGGAATTGGCAAAGGGATATTTGGAAGCCCATAGAGGGCTATGGTGAAAAAGGAAATATCTTCCGTTCAAAACTGTAAAGAAGCTTTCTGAGAAACTGCTCTGTGTTCTGTTAATTCATCTCACAGAGTTACATCTTTCCCTGCAAGAAGCCTTTCGCTAAGGCTGTTCTTGTGGAATTGGCAAAGGGATATTTGGAAGCCCATAGAGGGCTATGGTGAAAAAGGAAATATCTTCCGTTCAAAACTGCAAAGAAGCTTTCTGAGAAACTGCTCTGTGTTCTGTTAATTCATCTCACAGAGTTACATCTTTCCCTTCAAGAAGCCTTTTGCTAAGTCTGTTCTTGTGGAATTGGCAAAGGGATATTTGGAAGCACATAGAGGGCTATGGTGAAAAAGGAAATATATTCCGTTCAAAACTGGAAAGAAGCTTTGTGAGAAACTGCTCTGTGTTCTGTTAATTCATCTCACAGAGTTACATCTTTCCCTTCAAGAAGCCTTTCGCTAAGGCTGTTCTTGTGGAATTGGCAAAGGGATATTTGGAAGCCCATAGAGGGCTCTGGTGAAAAAGGAAATATCTTCCGTTCAAAACTGGAAAGAAGCTTTCTGAGAAACTGCTCTGTGTTCTGTTAATTCATCTCACAGAGTTACATCTTTCCCTTCAAGAAGCCTTTCGCTAAGGCTGTTCTTGTGGAATTGGCAAAGGGATATTTGGAAGCCCATAGAGGGCTCTGGTGAAAAAGGAAATATCTTCCGTTCAAAACTGGAAAGAAGCTTTCTGAGAAACTGCTCTGTGTTCTGTTCATTCATCTCACAGAGTTACATCTTTCCCTTCAAGAAGCCTTTCGCTAAGGCTGTTCTTGTGGAATTGGCAAAGGGATATTTGGAAGCCCATAGAGGGCTATGGTGAAAAAGGAAATATCTTCCGTTCAAAACTGTAAAGAAGCTTTCTGAGAAACTGCTCTGTGTTCTGTTAATTCATCTCACAGAGTTACATCTTTCCCTGCAAGAAGCCTTTCGCTAAGGCTGTTCTTGTGGAATTGGCAAAGGGATATTTGGAAGCCCATAGAGGGCTATGGTGAAAAAGGAAATATCTTCCGTTCAAAACTGCAAAGAAGCTTTCTGAGAAACTGCTCTGTGTTCTGTTAATTCATCTCACAGAGTTACATCTTTCCCTTCAAGAAGCCTTTTGCTAAGTCTGTTCTTGTGGAATTGGCAAAGGGATATTGGAAGCACATAGAGGGCTATGGTGAAAAAGGAAATATATTCCGTTCAAAACTGGAAAGAAACTTTGTGAGAAACTGCTCTGTGTTCTGTTAATTCATCTCACAGAGTTACATCTTTCCCTTCAAGAAGCCTTTCGCTAAGGCTGTTCTTGTGGAATTGGCAAAGGGATATTTGGAAGCCCATAGAGGGCTATGGTGAAAAAGGAAATATCTTCCGTTCAAAACTGGAAAGAAGCTTTCTGAGAAACTGCTCTGTGTTCTGTTAATTCATCTCAAAGAGTTACATCTTTCCCTTCAAGAAGCCTTTCGCTAAGGCTGTTCTTGTGGAATTGGCAAAGGGATATTTGGAAGCCCATAGAGGGCTCTGGTGAAAAAGGAAATATCTTCCGTTCAAAACTGGAAAGAAGCTTTCTGAGAAACTGCTCTGTGTTCTGTTCATTCATCTCACAGAGTTACATCTTTCCCTTCAAGAAGCCTTTCGCTAAGGCTGTTCTTGTGGAATTGGCAAAGGGATATTTGGAAGCCCATAGAGGGCTATGGTGAAAAAGGAAATATCTTCCGTTCAAAACTGTAAAGAAGCTTTCTGAGAAACTGCTCTGTGTTCTGTTAATTCATCTCACAGAGTTACATCTTTCCCTGCAAGAAGCCTTTCGCTAAGGCTGTTCTTGTGGAATTGGCAAAGGGATATTTGGAAGCCCATAGAGGGCTATGGTGAAAAAGGAAATATCTTCCGTTCAAAACTGCAAAGAAGCTTTCTGAGAAACTGCTCTGTGTTCTGTTAATTCATCTCAGCCTTAGCGAAAGGCTTCTTGAAGGGAAAGATGTAACTCTGTGAGATGAATTAACAGAACACAGAGCAGTCTGTTCTTGTGGAATTGGCAAAGGGATATTTGGAAGCCCATAGAGGGCTATGGTGAAAAAGGAAATATCTTCGGTTCAAAACTGGAAAGAAGCTTTCTGAGAAACTGCTCTGTGTTCTGTTAATACATCTCACAGAGTTATATCTTTCCCTTCAAGAAGTCTTTGGCTAAGGCTGTTCTTGGTGAATTGAAAAGGGATATTTGGAAGCCCATAGGGGGCTATGGTGTAAAAGGAAATATCTTCCGTTCAAAACTGGAAAGAAGCTTTCTGAGAAACTGCTCTGTGTTCTCTTAATTCATCTCACAGAGTTACGTCTTTCCCTTCAAGAAGCCTTTCGCTAAGGCTGTTCTTGGGGAATTGGCAAAGGGATATTTGGAAGCCCATAGAGGGCTATGGTGAAAAAGGAAATATCTTCCGTTCAAAACTGTAAAGAAGCTTTCTGAGAAACTGCTCTGTGTTCTGTTAATTCATCTCACAGAGTTACATCTTTCCCTGCAAGAAGCCTTTCGCTAAGGCTGTTCTTGTGGAATTGGCAAAGGGATATTTCGAAGCACATAGAGGGCTATGGTGAAAAAGGAAATATATTCCGTTCAAAACTGGAAAGAAGCTTTGTGAGAAACTGCTCTGTGTTCTGTTAATTCATCTCACAGAGTTACATCTTTCCCTTCAAGAAGCCTTTCGCTAAGGCTGTTCTTGTGGAATTGGCAAAGGGATATTTGGAAGCCCATAGAGGGCTATGGTGAAAAAGGAAATATCTTCCGTTCAAAACTGGAAAGAAGCTTTCTGAGAAACTGCTCTGTGTTCTGTTAATTCATCTCAAAGAGTTACATCTTTCCCTTCAAGAAGCCTTTCGCTAAGGCTGTTCTTGTGGAATTGGCAAAGGGATATTTGGAAGCCCATAGAGGGCTCTGGTGAAAAAGGAAATATCTTCCGTTCAAAACTGGAAAGAAGCTTTCTGAGAAACTGCTCTGTGTTCTGTTCATTCATCTCACAGAGTTACATCTTTCCCTTCAAGAAGCCTTTCGCTAAGGCTGTTCTTGTGGAATTGGCAAAGGGATATTTGGAAGCCCATAGAGGGCTATGGTGAAAAAGGAAATATCTTCCGTTCAAAACTGTAAAGAAGCTTTCTGAGAAACTGCTCTGTGTTCTGTTAATTCATCTCACAGAGTTACATCTTTCCCTGCAAGAAGCCTTTCGCTAAGGCTGTTCTTGTGGAATTGGCAAAGGGATATTTGGAAGCCCATAGAGGGCTATGGTGAAAAAGGAAATATCTTCCGTTCAAAACTGCAAAGAAGCTTTCTGAGAAACTGCTCTGTGTTCTGTTAATTCATCTCACAGAGTTACATCTTTCCCTTCAAGAAGCCTTTTGCTAAGTCTGTTCTTGTGGAATTGGCAAAGGGATATTTGGAAGCACATAGAGGGCTATGGTGAAAAAGGAAATATATTCCGTTCAAAACTGGAAAGAAGCTTTGTGAGAAACTGCTCTGTGTTCTGTTAATTCATCTCACAGAGTTACATCTTTCCCTTCAAGAAGCCTTTCGCTAAGGCTGTTCTTGTGGAATTGGCAAAGGGATATTTGGAAGCCCATAGAGGGCTATGGTGAAAAAGGAAATATCTTCCGTTCAAAACTGGAAAGAAGCTTTCTGAGAAACTGCTCTGTGTTCTGTTAATTCATCTCAAAGAGTTACATCTTTCCCTTCAAGAAGCCTTTCGCTAAGGCTGTTCTTGTGGAATTGGCAAAGGGATATTTGGAAGCCCATAGAGGGCTCTGGTGAAAAAGGAAATATCTTCCGTTCAAAACTGGAAAGAAGCTTTCTGAGAAACTGCTCTGTGTTCTGTTCATTCATCTCACAGAGTTACATCTTTCCCTTCAAGAAGCCTTTCGCTAAGGCTGTTCTTGTGGAATTGGCAAAGGGATATTTGGAAGCCCATAGAGGGCTATGGTGAAAAAGGAAATATCTTCCGTTCAAAACTGTAAAGAAGCTTTCTGAGAAACTGCTCTGTGTTCTGTTAATTCATCTCACAGAGTTACATCTTTCCCTGCAAGAAGCCTTTCGCTAAGGCTGTTCTTGTGGAATTGGCAAAGGGATATTTGGAAGCCCATAGAGGGCTATGGTGAAAAAGGAAATATCTTCCGTTCAAAACTGCAAAGAAGCTTTCTGAGAAACTGCTCTGTGTTCTGTTAATTCATCTCACAGAGTTACATCTTTCCCTTCAAGAAGCCTTTTGCTAAGTCTGTTCTTGTGGAATTGGCAAAGGGATATTTGGAAGCACATAGAGGGCTATGGTGAAAAAGGAAATATATTCCGTTCAAAACTGGAAAGAAGCTTTGTGAGAAACTGCTCTGTGTTCTGTTAATTCATCTCACAGAGTTACATCTTTCCCTTCAAGAAGCCTTTCGCTAAGGCTGTTCTTGTGGAATTGGCAAAGGGATATTTGGAAGCCCATAGAGGGCTATGGTGAAAAAGGAAATATCTTCCGTTCAAAACTGGAAAGAAGCTTTCTGAGAAACTGCTCTGTGTTCTGTTAATTCATCTCAAAGAGTTACATCTTTCCCTTCAAGAAGCCTTTCGCTAAGGCTGTTCTTGTGGAATTGGCAAAGGGATATTTGGAAGCCCATAGAGGGCTCTGGTGAAAAAGGAAATATCTTCCGTTCAAAACTGGAAAGAAGCTTTCTGAGAAACTGCTCTGTGTTCTGTTCATTCATCTCACAGAGTTACATCTTTCCCTTCAAGAAGCCTTTCGCTAAGGCTGTTCTTGTGGAATTGGCAAAGGGATATTTGGAAGCCCATAGAGGGCTATGGTGAAAAAGGAAATATCTTCCGTTCAAAACTGTAAAGAAGCTTTCTGAGAAACTGCTCTGTGTTCTGTTAATTCATCTCACAGAGTTACATCTTTCCCTGCAAGAAGCCTTTCGCTAAGGCTGTTCTTGTGGAATTGGCAAAGGGATATTTGGAAGCCCATAGAGGGCTATGGTGAAAAAGGAAATATCTTCCGTTCAAAACTGCAAAGAAGCTTTCTGAGAAACTGCTCTGTGTTCTGTTAATTCATCTCACAGAGTTACATCTTTCCCTTCAAGAAGCCTTTTGCTAAGTCTGTTCTTGTGGAATTGGCAAAGGGATATTTGGAAGCACATAGAGGGCTATGGTGAAAAAGGAAATATATTCCGTTCAAAACTGGAAAGAAGCTTTGTGAGAAACTGCTCTGTGTTCTGTTAATTCATCTCACAGAGTTACATCTTTCCCTTCAAGAAGCCTTTCGCTAAGGCTGTTCTTGTGGAATTGGCAAAGGGATATTTGGAAGCCCATAGAGGGCTATGGTGAAAAAGGAAATATCTTCCGTTCAAAACTGGAAAGAAGCTTTCTGAGAAACTGCTCTGTGTTCTGTTAATTCATCTCAAAGAGTTACATCTTTCCCTTCAAGAAGCCTTTCGCTAAGGCTGTTCTTGTGGAATTGGCAAAGGGATATTTGGAAGCCCATAGAGGGCTCTGGTGAAAAAGGAAATATCTTCCGTTCAAAACTGGAAAGAAGCTTTCTGAGAAACTGCTCTGTGTTCTGTTCATTCATCTCACAGAGTTACATCTTTCCCTTCAAGAAGCCTTTCGCTAAGGCTGTTCTTGTGGAATTGGCAAAGGGATATTTGGAAGCCCATAGAGGGCTATGGTGAAAAAGGAAATATCTTCCGTTCAAAACTGTAAAGAAGCTTTCTGAGAAACTGCTCTGTGTTCTGTTAATTCATCTCACAGAGTTACATCTTTCCCTGCAAGAAGCCTTTCGCTAAGGCTGTTCTTGTGGAATTGGCAAAGGGATATTTGGAAGCCCATAGAGGGCTATGGTGAAAAAGGAAATATCTTCCGTTCAAAACTGCAAAGAAGCTTTCTGAGAAACTGCTCTGTGTTCTGTTAATTCATCTCACAGAGTTACATCTTTCCCTTCAAGAAGCCTTTTGCTAAGTCTGTTCTTGTGGAATTGGCAAAGGGATATTAGGAAGCACATAGAGGGCTATGGTGAAAAAGGAAATATATTCCGTTCAAAACTGGAAAGAAGCTTTGAGAGAAACTGCTCTGTGTTCTGTTAATTCATCTCACAGAGTTACATCTTTCCCTTCAAGAAGCCTTTCGCTAAGGCTGTTCTTGTGGAATTGGCAAAGGGATATTTGGAAGCCCATAGAGGGCTATGGTGAAAAAGGAAATATCTTCCGTTCAAAACTGGAAAGAAGCTTTCTGAGAAACTGCTCTGTGTTCTGTTAATTCATCTCAAAGAGTTACATCTTTCCCTTCAAGAAGCCTTTCGCTAAGGCTGTTCTTGTGGAATTGGCAAAGGGATATTTGGAAGCCCATAGAGGGCTCTGGTGAAAAAGGAAATATCTTCCGTTCAAAACTGGAAAGAAGCTTTCTGAGAAACTGCTCTGTGTTCTGTTCATTCATCTCACAGAGTTACATCTTTCCCTTCAAGAAGCCTTTCGCTAAGGC
This sequence comes from Chlorocebus sabaeus, assembly GCF_047675955.1. NCBI lineage: Eukaryota > Metazoa > Chordata > Mammalia > Primates > Cercopithecidae > Chlorocebus > Chlorocebus sabaeus. The sequence goes on from NW_027328012.1 coordinate 41,399, forward strand.
TGTTCTTGTGGAATTGGCAAAGGGATATTTGGAAGCCCATAGAGGGCTATGGTGAAAAAGGAAATATCTTCCGTTCAAAACTGTAAAGAAGCTTTCTGAGAAACTGCTCTGTGTTCTGTTAATTCATCTCACAGAGTTACATCTTTCCCTGCAAGAAGCCTTTCGCTAAGGCTGTTCTTGTGGAATTGGCAAAGGGATATTTGGAAGCCCATAGAGGGCTATGGTGAAAAAGGAAATATCTTCCGTTCAAAACTGCAAAGAAGCTTTCTGAGAAACTGCTCTGTGTTCTGTTAATTCATCTCACAGAGTTACATCTTTCCCTTCAAGAAGCCTTTTGCTAAGTCTGTTCTTGTGTAATTGGCAAAGGGATATTTGGAAGCCCATAGAGGGCTACGGTGAAAAAGGAAATATCTTCCGTTCAAAACTGGAAAGAAGCTTTCTGAGAAACTGCTCTGTGTTCTGTTAATTCATCACACAGAGTTACATCTTTCCCTTCAAGAAGTCTTTCGCTAAGGCTGTTCTTGGGGAATTGGCGAAGAGATATTTGGAAGCCCAAAGGGGGCTATGGTAAAAAAGCAAATATCTTCCGTTCAAAACTGGATAGAAGCTTTCTGAGAAACTGCTCTGTGTTCTGTTAATTCATCTCTCAGAGTTACATCTTTCCCTTCAAGAAGCCTTTCGCTAAGGCTGTTCTTGGGGAATTGGCAAAGGGATATTTGGAAGCCCATAGAGGGCTATGGTGAAAAAGGAAATATCTTCCGTTCAAAACTGGAAAGAAGCTTTCTGAGAAACTGCTCTGTGTTCTGTTAATTCATCTCACAGAGATACATCTTTCCCTTCAAGAAGCCTTTCGCTAAGGCTGTTCTTGTGGAATTGGCAAAGGGATATTTGCAAGCCCATAGAGGGCTATGGTGAAAAAGGAAATATCTTCCTTTCAAAATTGGAAAGAAGCTTTCTGAGAAACTGCTCTGTGTTCTGTTGATTCATCTCACAGAGTTACATCTTTCCCTTCAAGAAGCCTTTCGCGAAGGCTGTTCTTGTGGAATTGGCAAAGGGATATTTGGAAGCCCATAGAGGGCTATGGTGAAAAAGGAAATATCTTCCGTTCAAAACTGGAAAGAAGCTTTGTGAGAAACTGCTCTGTGTTCTGTTAATTCATCTCACAGAGTTACATCTTTCCCTTCAAGAAGCCTTTTGCTAAGTCTGTTCTTGTGTAATTGGCAAAGGGATATTTGGAAGCCCATAGAGGGCTATGGTGAAAAAGGAAATATCTACCGTTCAAAACTGGAAAGAAGCTTTCTGAGAAACTGCTCTGTGTTCTGTTAATTCATCTAACAGAGTTACATCTTTCCCTTCAAGAAGTCTTTCGCTAAGGCTGTTCTTGGGGAATTGGCGAAGGGATATTTGGAAGCCCAAAGGGGGCTATGGTAAAAAAGCAAATATCTTCCGTTCAAAACTGGATAGAAGCTTTCTGAGAAACTGCTCTGTGTTCTGTTAATTCATCTCTCAGAGTTACATCTTTCCCTTCAAGAAGCCTTTCGCTAAGGCTGTTCTTGTGGAATTGGCAAAGGGATATTTGGAAGCCCATAGAGGGCTATGGTGAAAAAGGAAATATCTTCCTTTCAATACTCGAAAGAAGCTTTCTGAGAAACTGCTCTGTGTTCTGTTGATTCATCTCACAGAGTTACATCGTTCCCTTCAAGAAGCCTTTCGCTAAGGCTGTTCTTGTGGAATTGGCAAAGGGATATTTGGAAGCCCATAGAGGGCTATGGTGAAAAAGGAAATATCTTCCGTTCAAAACTGGAAAGAAGCTTTCTGAGAAACTGCTCTGTGTTCTGTTAATTCATCTCACAGAGTTACATCTTTCCCTTCAAGAAGCCTTTTGCTCAGGCTGTTCTTGTGGAATTGGCAAAGGGATATTTGGAAGCCCATAGAGGGCTATGGTGAAAAAGGAAATATCTTCCGTTCAAAACTGGAAAGAAGCTTTCTGAGAAACTGCTCTGTGTTCTGTTAATTCATCTCACAGAGTTAAATCTTTCCCTTCTAGAAGCCTTTCGCTAAGGCTGTTCTTGTGGAATTGGCAAAGGGATATTTGGAAGCCCATAGAGGGCTATGGTGAAAAAGGAAATATCTTCCGTTGAAAACTGGAAAGAAGCTTTCTGAGAAACTGCTCTGTGTTCTCTTAATTCATCTCACAGAGTTACATCTTTCCCTTCAAGAAGCCTTTCGCTAATGCTGTTCTTGTGGAATTGGCAAAGGGATATTTGGAAGCCCGTAGGGGGCTATGGTGAAAAAGGAAATATCTTCCGTTCAAAACTGGAAAGAAGCTTTCTGAGAAACTGCTCTGTGTTCTGTTGATTCATCTCACAGAGTTACATCTTTCCCTTCAAGAAGCCTTTCGCTAAGGCTGTTCTTGTGGAATTGGCAAAGGGATATTTGGAAGCCCACAGAGGGCTATGGTGAAAAAGGAAATATCTTCCGTTCAAAACTGGAAAGAAGCTTTCTGAGAAACTGCTCTGTGTTCTGTTGATTCATCTCACAGAGTTACATCTTTCCCTTCAACAAGCCTTTCGCTAAGGCTGTTCTTGTGGAATTGGCAAAGGGATATTTGGAAGCCCATAGAGGGCTATGGTGAAAAAGGAAACATCTTCCGTTGAAAACTGGAAAGAAGCTTTCTGAGAAACTGCTCTGTGTTCTGTTAATTCATCTCACAGAGTTAAATCTTTCCCTTCAAGAAGCCTTTCGCTAAGGCTGTTCTTGTGGAATTGGCAAAGGGATATTTGGAAGTCCACAGAGGGCTATGGTGAAAAAGGAAATATCTTCCGTTCAAAACTAGAAAGAAGCTTTCTGAGAAACTGCTCTGTGTTCTGTTAATTCATCTCACAGAGTTACATCTTTCGCTTCAAGAGGCCTTTTGATAAGTCTGTTCTTGTGGAATTGGCAAAGGGATATTTGGAAGCCCATAGAGGGCTATGGTGAAAAAGGAAATATCTTCCGTTCAAAACTGGAAAGAAGCTTTCTGAGAAACTGCTCTGTGTTCTGTTAATACATCTCACAGAGTTATATCTTTCCCTTCAAGAAGTCTTTCGCTAAGGCTGTTCTTGGTGAATTGGCAAAGGGATATTTGGAAGCCCATAGGGGGCTATGGTGAAAAAGGAAATATCTTCCGTTCAAAACTGGAAAGAAGCTTTGTGAGAAACTGCTCTGTGTTCTGTTAATTCATCTCACAGAGTTACATCTTTCCCTTCAAGAAGCCTTTTGCTAAGTCTGTTCTTGTGTAATTGGCAAAGGGATATTTGGAAGCCCATAGAGGGCTATGGTGAAAAAGGAAATATCTTCCGTTCAAAACTGGAAAGAAGCTTTCTGAGAAACTGCTCTGTGTTCTGTTAATTCATCTCACAGAGTTACATCTTTCCCTTCAAGAAGTCTTTCGCTAAGGCTGTTCTTGGGGAATTGGCGAAGGGATATTTGGAAGCCCAAAGGGGGCTATGGTAAAAAAGCAAATATCTTCCGTTCAAAACTGGATAGAAGCTTTCTGAGAAACTGCTCTGTGTTCTGTTAATTCATCTCTCACAGTTACATCTTTCCCTTCAAGAAGCCTTTCGCTAAGGCTGTTCTTGTGGAATTGGCAAAGGGATATTTGGAAGCCCATAGAGGGCTCTGGTGAAAAAGGAAATATCTTCCGTTCAAAACTGGAAAGAAGCTTTCTGAGAAACTGCTCTGTGTTCTGTTCATTCATCTCACAGAGTTACATCTTTCCCTTCAAGAAGCCTTTCGCTAAGGCTGTTCTTGTGGAATTGGCAAAGGGATATTTGGAAGCCCATAGAGGGCTATGGTGAAAAAGGAAATATCTTCCGTTCAAAACTGTAAAGAAGCTTTCTGAGAAACTGCTCTGTGTTCTGTTAATTCATCTCACAGAGTTACATCTTTCCCTGCAAGAAGCCTTTCGCTAAGGCTGTTCTTGTGGAATTGGCAAAGGGATATTTGGAAGCCCATAGAGGGCTATGGTGAAAAAGGAAATATCTTCCGTTCAAAACTGCAAAGAAGCTTTCTGAGAAACTGCTCTGTGTTCTGTTAATTCATCTCAGCCTTAGCGAAAGGCTTCTTGAAGGGAAAGATGTAACTCTGTGAGATGAATTAACAGAACACAGAGCAGTCTGTTCTTGTGGAATTGGCAAAGGGATATTTGGAAGCCCATAGAGGGCTATGGTGAAAAAGGAAATATCTTCGGTTCAAAACTGGAAAGAAGCTTTCTGAGAAACTGCTCTGTGTTCTGTTAATACATCTCACAGAGTTATATCTTTCCCTTCAAGAAGTCTTTGGCTAAGGCTGTTCTTGGTGAATTGAAAAGGGATATTTGGAAGCCCATAGGGGGCTATGGTGTAAAAGGAAATATCTTCCGTTCAAAACTGGAAAGAAGCTTTCTGAGAAACTGCTCTGTGTTCTCTTAATTCATCTCACAGAGTTACGTCTTTCCCTTCAAGAAGCCTTTCGCTAAGGCTGTTCTTGGGGAATTGGCAAAGGGATATTTGGAAGCCCATAGAGGGCTATGGTGAAAAAGGAAATATCTTCCGTTCAAAACTGTAAAGAAGCTTTCTGAGAAACTGCTCTGTGTTCTGTTAATTCATCTCACAGAGTTACATCTTTCCCTGCAAGAAGCCTTTCGCTAAGGCTGTTCTTGTGGAATTGGCAAAGGGATATTTGGAAGCACATAGAGGGCTATGGTGAAAAAGGAAATATATTCCGTTCAAAACTGGAAAGAAGCTTTGTGAGAAACTGCTCTGTGTTCTGTTAATTCATCTCACAGAGTTACATCTTTCCCTTCAAGAAGCCTTTCGCTAAGGCTGTTCTTGTGGAATTGGCAAAGGGATATTTGGAAGCCCATAGAGGGCTATGGTGAAAAAGGAAATATCTTCCGTTCAAAACTGGAAAGAAGCTTTCTGAGAAACTGCTCTGTGTTCTGTTAATTCATCTCAAAGAGTTACATCTTTCCCTTCAAGAAGCCTTTCGCTAAGGCTGTTCTTGTGGAATTGGCAAAGGGATATTTGGAAGCCCATAGAGGGCTCTGGTGAAAAAGGAAATATCTTCCGTTCAAAACTGGAAAGAAGCTTTCTGAGAAACTGCTCTGTGTTCTGTTCATTCATCTCACAGAGTTACATCTTTCCCTTCAAGAAGCCTTTCGCTAAGGCTGTTCTTGTGGAATTGGCAAAGGGATATTTGGAAGCCCATAGAGGGCTATGGTGAAAAAGGAAATATCTTCCGTTCAAAACTGTAAAGAAGCTTTCTGAGAAACTGCTCTGTGTTCTGTTAATTCATCTCACAGAGTTACATCTTTCCCTGCAAGAAGCCTTTCGCTAAGGCTGTTCTTGTGGAATTGGCAAAGGGATATTTGGAAGCCCATAGAGGGCTATGGTGAAAAAGGAAATATCTTCCGTTCAAAACTGCAAAGAAGCTTTCTGAGAAACTGCTCTGTGTTCTGTTAATTCATCTCACAGAGTTACATCTTTCCCTTCAAGAAGCCTTTTGCTAAGTCTGTTCTTGTGGAATTGGCAAAGGGATATTTGGAAGCACATAGAGGGCTATGGTGAAAAAGGAAATATATTCCGTTCAAAACTGGAAAGAAGCTTTGTGAGAAACTGCTCTGTGTTCTGTTAATTCATCTCACAGAGTTACATCTTTCCCTTCAAGAAGCCTTTCGCTAAGGCTGTTCTTGTGGAATTGGCAAAGGGATATTTGGAAGCCCATAGAGGGCTATGGTGAAAAAGGAAATATCTTCCGTTCAAAACTGGAAAGAAGCTTTCTGAGAAACTGCTCTGTGTTCTGTTAATTCATCTCAAAGAGTTACATCTTTCCCTTCAAGAAGCCTTTCGCTAAGGCTGTTCTTGTGGAATTGGCAAAGGGATATTTGGAAGCCCATAGAGGGCTCTGGTGAAAAAGGAAATATCTTCCGTTCAAAACTGGAAAGAAGCTTTCTGAGAAACTGCTCTGTGTTCTGTTCATTCATCTCACAGAGTTACATCTTTCCCTTCAAGAAGCCTTTCGCTAAGGCTGTTCTTGTGGAATTGGCAAAGGGATATTTGGAAGCCCATAGAGGGCTATGGTGAAAAAGGAAATATCTTCCGTTCAAAACTGTAAAGAAGCTTTCTGAGAAACTGCTCTGTGTTCTGTTAATTCATCTCACAGAGTTACATCTTTCCCTGCAAGAAGCCTTTCGCTAAGGCTGTTCTTGTGGAATTGGCAAAGGGATATTTGGAAGCCCATAGAGGGCTATGGTGAAAAAGGAAATATCTTCCGTTCAAAACTGCAAAGAAGCTTTCTGAGAAACTGCTCTGTGTTCTGTTAATTCATCTCACAGAGTTACATCTTTCCCTTCAAGAAGCCTTTTGCTAAGTCTGTTCTTGTGGAATTGGCAAAGGGATATTTGGAAGCACATAGAGGGCTATGGTGAAAAAGGAAATATATTCCGTTCAAAACTGGAAAGAAGCTTTGTGAGAAACTGCTCTGTGTTCTGTTAATTCATCTCACAGAGTTACATCTTTCCCTTCAAGAAGCCTTTCGCTAAGGCTGTTCTTGTGGAATTGGCAAAGGGATATTTGGAAGCCCATAGAGGGCTATGGTGAAAAAGGAAATATCTTCCGTTCAAAACTGGAAAGAAGCTTTCTGAGAAACTGCTCTGTGTTCTGTTAATTCATCTCAAAGAGTTACATCTTTCCCTTCAAGAAGCCTTTCGCTAAGGCTGTTCTTGTGGAATTGGCAAAGGGATATTTGGAAGCCCATAGAGGGCTCTGGTGAAAAAGGAAATATCTTCCGTTCAAAACTGGAAAGAAGCTTTCTGAGAAACTGCTCTGTGTTCTGTTCATTCATCTCACAGAGTTACATCTTTCCCTTCAAGAAGCCTTTCGCTAAGGCTGTTCTTGTGGAATTGGCAAAGGGATATTTGGAAGCCCATAGAGGGCTATGGTGAAAAAGGAAATATCTTCCGTTCAAAACTGTAAAGAAGCTTTCTGAGAAACTGCTCTGTGTTCTGTTAATTCATCTCACAGAGTTACATCTTTCCCTGCAAGAAGCCTTTCGCTAAGGCTGTTCTTGTGGAATTGGCAAAGGGATATTTGGAAGCCCATAGAGGGCTATGGTGAAAAAGGAAATATCTTCCGTTCAAAACTGCAAAGAAGCTTTCTGAGAAACTGCTCTGTGTTCTGTTAATTCATCTCACAGAGTTACATCTTTCCCTTCAAGAAGCCTTTTGCTAAGTCTGTTCTTGTGGAATTGGCAAAGGGATATTTGGAAGCACATAGAGGGCTATGGTGAAAAAGGAAATATATTCCGTTCAAAACTGGAAAGAAGCTTTGTGAGAAACTGCTCTGTGTTCTGTTAATTCATCTCACAGAGTTACATCTTTCCCTTCAAGAAGCCTTTCGCTAAGGCTGTTCTTGTGGAATTGGCAAAGGGATATTTGGAAGCCCATAGAGGGCTATGGTGAAAAAGGAAATATCTTCCGTTCAAAACTGGAAAGAAGCTTTCTGAGAAACTGCTCTGTGTTCTGTTAATTCATCTCAAAGAGTTACATCTTTCCCTTCAAGAAGCCTTTCGCTAAGGCTGTTCTTGTGGAATTGGCAAAGGGATATTTGGAAGCCCATAGAGGGCTCTGGTGAAAAAGGAAATATCTTCCGTTCAAAACTGGAAAGAAGCTTTCTGAGAAACTGCTCTGTGTTCTGTTCATTCATCTCACAGAGTTACATCTTTCCCTTCAAGAAGCCTTTCGCTAAGGCTGTTCTTGTGGAATTGGCAAAGGGATATTTGGAAGCCCATAGAGGGCTATGGTGAAAAAGGAAATATCTTCCGTTCAAAACTGTAAAGAAGCTTTCTGAGAAACTGCTCTGTGTTCTGTTAATTCATCTCACAGAGTTACATCTTTCCCTGCAAGAAGCCTTTCGCTAAGGCTGTTCTTGTGGAATTGGCAAAGGGATATTTGGAAGCCCATAGAGGGCTATGGTGAAAAAGGAAATATCTTCCGTTCAAAACTGCAAAGAAGCTTTCTGAGAAACTGCTCTGTGTTCTGTTAATTCATCTCACAGAGTTACATCTTTCCCTTCAAGAAGCCTTTTGCTAAGTCTGTTCTTGTGGAATTGGCAAAGGGATATTTGGAAGCACATAGAGGGCTATGGTGAAAAAGGAAATATATTCCGTTCAAAACTGGAAAGAAGCTTTGAGAGAAACTGCTCTGTGTTCTGTTAATTCATCTCACAGAGTTACATCTTTCCCTTCAAGAAGCCTTTCGCTAAGGCTGTTCTTGTGGAATTGGCAAAGGGATATTTGGAAGCCCATAGAGGGCTATGGTGAAAAAGGAAATATCTTCCGTTCAAAACTGGAAAGAAGCTTTCTGAGAAACTGCTCTGTGTTCTGTTAATTCATCTCAAAGAGTTACATCTTTCCCTTCAAGAAGCCTTTCGCTAAGGCTGTTCTTGTGGAATTGGCAAAGGGATATTTGGAAGCCCATAGAGGGCTCTGGTGAAAAAGGAAATATCTTCCGTTCAAAACTGGAAAGAAGCTTTCTGAGAAACTGCTCTGTGTTCTGTTCATTCATCTCACAGAGTTACATCTTTCCCTTCAAGAAGCCTTTCGCTAAGGCTGTTCTTGTGGAATTGGCAAAGGGATATTTGGAAGCCCATAGAGGGCTATGGTGAAAAAGGAAATATCTTCCGTTCAAAACTGTAAAGAAGCTTTCTGAGAAACTGCTCTGTGTTCTGTTAATTCATCTCACAGAGTTACATCTTTCCCTGCAAGAAGCCTTTCGCTAAGGCTGTTCTTGTGGAATTGGCAAAGGGATATTTGGAAGCCCATAGAGGGCTATGGTGAAAAAGGAAATATCTTCCGTTCAAAACTGCAAAGAAGCTTTCTGAGAAACTGCTCTGTGTTCTGTTAATTCATCTCACAGAGTTACATCTTTCCCTTCAAGAAGCCTTTTGCTAAGTCTGTTCTTGTGTAATTGGCAAAGGGATATTTGGAAGCCCATAGAGGGCTACGGTGAAAAAGGAAATATCTTCCGTTCAAAACTGGAAAGAAGCTTTCTGAGAAACTGCTCTGTGTTCTGTTAATTCATCACACAGAGTTACATCTTTCCCTTCAAGAAGTCTTTCGCTAAGGCTGTTCTTGGGGAATTGGCGAAGAGATATTTGGAAGCCCAAAGGGGGCTATGGTAAAAAAGCAAATATCTTCCGTTCAAAACTGGATAGAAGCTTTCTGAGAAACTGCTCTGTGTTCTGTTAATTCATCTCTCAGAGTTACATCTTTCCCTTCAAGAAGCCTTTCGCTAAGGCTGTTCTTGGGGAATTGGCAAAGGGATATTTGGAAGCCCATAGAGGGCTATGGTGAAAAAGGAAATATCTTCCGTTCAAAACTGGAAAGAAGCTTTCTGAGAAACTGCTCTGTGTTCTGTTAATTCATCTCACAGAGATACATCTTTCCCTTCAAGAAGCCTTTCGCTAAGGCTGTTCTTGTGGAATTGGCAAAGGGATATTTGCAAGCCCATAGAGGGCTATGGTGAAAAAGGAAATATCTTCCTTTCAAAATTGGAAAGAAGCTTTCTGAGAAACTGCTCTGTGTTCTGTTGATTCATCTCACAGAGTTACATCTTTCCCTTCAAGAAGCCTTTCGCGAAGGCTGTTCTTGTGGAATTGGCAAAGGGATATTTGGAAGCCCATAGAGGGCTATGGTGAAAAAGGAAATATCTTCCGTTCAAAACTGGAAAGAAGCTTTGTGAGAAACTGCTCTGTGTTCTGTTAATTCATCTCACAGAGTTACATCTTTCCCTTCAAGAAGCCTTTTGCTAAGTCTGTTCTTGTGTAATTGGCAAAGGGATATTTGGAAGCCCATAGAGGGCTATGGTGAAAAAGGAAATATCTACCGTTCAAAACTGGAAAGAAGCTTTCTGAGAAACTGCTCTGTGTTCTGTTAATTCATCTAACAGAGTTACATCTTTCCCTTCAAGAAGTCTTTCGCTAAGGCTGTTCTTGGGGAATTGGCGAAGGGATATTTGGAAGCCCAAAGGGGGCTATGGTAAAAAAGCAAATATCTTCCGTTCAAAACTGGATAGAAGCTTTCTGAGAAACTGCTCTGTGTTCTGTTAATTCATCTCTCAGAGTTACATCTTTCCCTTCAAGAAGCCTTTCGCTAAGGCTGTTCTTGTGGAATTGGCAAAGGGATATTTGGAAGCCCATAGAGGGCTATGGTGAAAAAGGAAATATCTTCCTTTCAATACTCGAAAGAAGCTTTCTGAGAAACTGCTCTGTGTTCTGTTGATTCATCTCACAGAGTTACATCGTTCCCTTCAAGAAGCCTTTCGCTAAGGCTGTTCTTGTGGAATTGGCAAAGGGATATTTGGAAGCCCATAGAGGGCTATGGTGAAAAAGGAAATATCTTCCGTTCAAAACTGGAAAGAAGCTTTCTGAGAAACTGCTCTGTGTTCTGTTAATTCATCTCACAGAGTTACATCTTTCCCTTCAAGAAGCCTTTTGCTCAGGCTGTTCTTGTGGAATTGGCAAAGGGATATTTGGAAGCCCATAGAGGGCTATGGTGAAAAAGGAAATATCTTCCGTTCAAAACTGGAAAGAAGCTTTCTGAGAAACTGCTCTGTGTTCTGTTAATTCATCTCACAGAGTTAAATCTTTCCCTTCTAGAAGCCTTTCGCTAAGGCTGTTCTTGTGGAATTGGCAAAGGGATATTTGGAAGCCCATAGAGGGCTATGGTGAAAAAGGAAATATCTTCCGTTGAAAACTGGAAAGAAGCTTTCTGAGAAACTGCTCTGTGTTCTCTTAATTCATCTCACAGAGTTACATCTTTCCCTTCAAGAAGCCTTTCGCTAATGCTGTTCTTGTGGAATTGGCAAAGGGATATTTGGAAGCCCGTAGGGGGCTATGGTGAAAAAGGAAATATCTTCCGTTCAAAACTGGAAAGAAGCTTTCTGAGAAACTGCTCTGTGTTCTGTTGATTCATCTCACAGAGTTACATCTTTCCCTTCAAGAAGCCTTTCGCTAAGGCTGTTCTTGTGGAATTGGCAAAGGGATATTTGGAAGCCCACAGAGGGCTATGGTGAAAAAGGAAATATCTTCCGTTCAAAACTGGAAAGAAGCTTTCTGAGAAACTGCTCTGTGTTCTGTTGATTCATCTCACAGAGTTACATCTTTCCCTTCAACAAGCCTTTCGCTAAGGCTGTTCTTGTGGAATTGGCAAAGGGATATTTGGAAGCCCATAGAGGGCTATGGTGAAAAAGGAAACATCTTCCGTTGAAAACTGGAAAGAAGCTTTCTGAGAAACTGCTCTGTGTTCTGTTAATTCATCTCACAGAGTTAAATCTTTCCCTTCAAGAAGCCTTTCGCTAAGGCTGTTCTTGTGGAATTGGCAAAGGGATATTTGGAAGTCCACAGAGGGCTATGGTGAAAAAGGAAATATCTTCCGTTCAAAACTAGAAAGAAGCTTTCTGAGAAACTGCTCTGTGTTCTGTTAATTCATCTCACAGAGTTACATCTTTCGCTTCAAGAGGCCTTTTGATAAGTCTGTTCTTGTGGAATTGGCAAAGGGATATTTGGAAGCCCATAGAGGGCTATGGTGAAAAAGGAAATATCTTCCGTTCAAAACTGGAAAGAAGCTTTCTGAGAAACTGCTCTGTGTTCTGTTAATACATCTCACAGAGTTATATCTTTCCCTTCAAGAAGTCTTTCGCTAAGGCTGTTCTTGGTGAATTGGCAAAGGGATATTTGGAAGCCCATAGGGGGCTATGGTGAAAAAGGAAATATCTTCCGTTCAAAACTGGAAAGAAGCTTTGTGAGAAACTGCTCTGTGTTCTGTTAATTCATCTCACAGAGTTACATCTTTCCCTTCAAGAAGCCTTTTGCTAAGTCTGTTCTTGTGTAATTGGCAAAGGGATATTTGGAAGCCCATAGAGGGCTATGGTGAAAAAGGAAATATCTTCCGTTCAAAACTGGAAAGAAGCTTTCTGAGAAACTGCTCTGTGTTCTGTTAATTCATCTCACAGAGTTACATCTTTCCCTTCAAGAAGTCTTTCGCTAAGGCTGTTCTTGGGGAATTGGCGAAGGGATATTTGGAAGCCCAAAGGGGGCTATGGTAAAAAAGCAAATATCTTCCGTTCAAAACTGGATAGAAGCTTTCTGAGAAACTGCTCTGTGTTCTGTTAATTCATCTCTCACAGTTACATCTTTCCCTTCAAGAAGCCTTTCGCTAAGGCTGTTCTTGGGGAATTGGCAAAGGGATATTTGGAAGCCCATAGAGGGCTATGGTGAAAAAGGAAATATCTTCCGTTCAAAACTAGAAAGAAGCTTTCTGAGAAACTGCTCTGTGTTCTGTTAATTCATCTCACAGAGATACATCTTTCCCTTCAAGAAGCCTTTCGCTAAGGCTGTTCTTGTGGAATTGGCAAAGGGATATTTGGAAGCCCATAGAGGGCTATGGTGAAAAAGGAAACATCTTCCGTTGAAAACTGGAAAGAAGCTTTCTGAGAAACTGCTCTGTGTTCTGTTAATTCATCTCACAGAGTTACATCTTTCCCTCAAGATGCCTTTCGCTAAGGCTGTCTTGTGGAATTAGCAAAGGGATGTTTGGAAGCCCATAGAGGGCTATGGTGAAAAAGGAAATATCTTCCGTTCAAAACTGGAAAGAAGCTTTCTGAGAAACTGCTCTGTGTTCTGTTAATTCATCTCACAGAGTTACATCTTTCCCTTCAAGACGCCTTTCGCTAAGGCTGTTCTTGTGGAATTGGCAAAGGGATATTTGGAAGCCCATAGAGGGCTATGGTGAAAAAGGAAATATCTTCCGTTCAAAATTGGAAAGAAGCTTTCTGAGAAACTGCTCTGCGTTCTGTTAATTCATCTCACAGAGTTAAATCTTTCCCTTCAAGAAGCCTTTCGCTAAGGCTGTTCTTGTGGAATTGGCAAAGGGATATTTGGAAGTCCATAGAGGGCTATGGTGAAAAAGGAAATATCTTCCGTTCAAAACTAGAAAGAAGCTTTCTGAGAAACTGCTCTGTGTTCTGTTAATTCATCTCACAGAGTTACATCTTTCTCTTCAAGAAGCCTTTTGATAAGTCTGTTCTTGTGGAATTGGCAAAGGGATATTTGGAAGCCCATAGAGGGCTATGGTGAAAAAGGAAATATCTTCCGTTCAAAACTGGAAAGAAGCTTTCTGAGAAACTGCTCTGTGTTCTGTTAATACATCTCACAGAGTTATATCTTTCCCTTCAAGAAGTCTTTCGCTAAGGCTGTTCTTGTGGAATTGGCAAAGGGATATTTGGAAGCCCATAGGGGGCTATGGTGAAAAAGGAAATATCTTCCGTTCAAAACTGGAAAGAAGCTTTCTGAGAAACTGCTCTGTGTTCTGTTAATACATCTCACAGAGTTATATCTTTCCCTTCAAGAAGTCTTTCGCTAAGGCTGTTCTTGTGGAATTGGCAAAGGGATATTTGGAAGCCCATAGGGGGCTATGGTGAAAAAGGAAATATCTTCCGTTCAAAACTGGAAAGAAGCTTTCTGAGAAACTGCTCTGTGTTCTGTTAATTCATCTCACAGAGTTACATCTTTCCCTTCAAGAAGCCTTTCGCTAAGGCTGTTCTTGTGGAATTGGCAAAGGGATATTTGGAAGCCCATGGAGGGCTATGGTGAAAAAGGAAATATCTTCCGTTCAAAACTGGAAAGAAGCTTTCTGAGAAACTGCTCTGTGTTCTGTTAATTCATCTCACAGAGTTACATCTTTCCCTGCAAGAAGCCTTTCGCTAAGGCTGTTCTTGTGGAATTGGCAAAGGGATATTTGGAAGCCCATAGAGGGCTATGGTGAAAAAGGAAATAACTTCCGTTCAAAACTGGAAAGAAGCTTTGTGAGAAACTGCTCTGTGTTCTGTTAATTCATCTCACAGAGTTACATCTTTCCCTTCAAGAATCCTTTTGCTAAGTCTGTTCTTGTGGAATTGGCAAAGGGATATTTGGAAGCCCATAGAGGGCTATGGTGAAAAAGGAAATATCTTCCGTTCAAAATTGGAAAGAAGCTTTCTGAGAAACTGCTCTGTGTTCTGTTAATTCATCTCACAGAGTTAAATCTTTCCCTTCAAGAAGCCTTTCGCTAAGGCTGTTCTTGTGGAATTGGCAAAGGGATATTTGGAAGTCCATAGAGGGCTATGGTGAAAAAGGAAATATCTTCCGTTCAAAACTAGAAAGAAGCTTTCTGAGAAACTGCTCTTTGTTCTGTTAATTCATCTCACAGAGTTACATCTTTCGCTTCAAGAAGCCTTTTGATAAGTCTGTTCTTGTGGAATTGGCAAAGGGATATTTGGAAGCCCATAGAGGGCTATGGTGAAAAAGGAAATATCTTCCGTTCAAAACTGGAAAGAAGCTTTCTGAGAAACTGCTCTGTGTTCTGTTAATTCATCTCACAGAGATACATCTTTCCCTTCAAGAAGCCTTTCGCCAAGGCTGTTCTTGTGGAATTTTCAAAGGGATATTTGGAAGCCCTAGAGGGCTATGGTGAAAAAGGAAATATCTTCCTTTCAAAACTCGAAAGAAGCTTTCTGAGAAACTGCTCTGTGTTCTGTTGATTCATCTCACAGAGTTACATCTTTCCCTTCAAGAAGCCTTTCGCTAAGGCTGTTCTTGTGGAATTGGCAAAGGGATATTTGGAAGCCCATAGAGGGCTATGGTGAAAAAGGAAACATCTTCCGTTGAAAACTGGAAAGAAGCTTTCTGAGAAACTGCTCTGTGTTCTGCTAATTCATCTCACAGAGTTACATCTTTCCCTCAAGATGCCTTTCGCTAAGGCTGTCTTGTGGAATTAGCAAAGGGATATTTGGAAGCCCATAGAGGGCTATGGTGAAAAAGGAAATACCTTCCGTTCAAAACTGGAAAGAAGCTTTCTGAGAAACTGCTCTGTGTTCTGTTAATTCATCTCACAGAGTTACATCTTTCCCTTCAAGAAGCCTTTCGCTAAGGCTGTTCTTGTGGAATTGGCAAAGGGATATTTGGAAGCCCATAGAGGGCTATGGTGAAAAAGGAAATATCTTCCGTTCAAAATTGGAAAGAAGCTTTCTGAGAAACTGCTCTGTGTTCTGTTAATTCATCTCACAGAGTTAAATCTTTCCCTTCAAGAAGCCTTTCGCTAAGGCTGTTCTTGTGGAATTGGCAAAGGGATATTTGGAAGTCCATAGAGGGCTATGGTGAAAAAGGAAATATCTTCCGTTCAAAACTGGAAAGAAGCTTTCTGAGAAACTGCTCTGTGTTCTGTTAATTCATCTCACAGAGTTACATCTTTCGCTTCAAGAAGCCTTTTGATAAGTCTGTTCTTGTGGAATTGGCAAAGGGATATTTGGAAGCCCATAGAGGGCTATGGTGAAAAAGGAAATATCTTCCGTTCAAAACTGGAAAGAAGCTTTCTGAGAAACTGCTCTGTGTTCTGTTAAAACATCTCACAGAGTTATATCTTTCCCTTCAAGAAGTCTTTCGCTAAGGCTGTTCTTGTGGAATTGGCAAAGGGATATTTGGAAGCCCATAGGGGGCTATGGTGAAAAAGGAAATGTCTTCCGTTCAAAACTGGAAAGAAGCTTTCTGAGAAACTGCTCTGTGTTCTGTTAATTCATCTCACAGAGTTACATCTTTCCCTTCAAGAAGCCTTTCGCTAAGGCTGTTCTTGTGGAATTGGCAAAGGGATATTTGGAAGCCCATGGAGGGCTATGGTGAAAAAGGAAATATCTTCCGTTCAAAACTGGAAAGAAGCTTTCTGAGAAACTGCTCTGTGTTCTGTTAATTCATCTCACAGAGTTACATCTTTCCCTGCAAGAAACCTTTCGCTAAGGCTGTTCTTGTGGAATTGGCAAAGGGATATTTGGAAGCCCATAGAGGGCTATGGTGAAAAATAAAATATCTTCCGTTGAAAACTGGAAAGAAGCTTTCTGAGAAACTGCTCTGTGTTCTGTTAATTCATCTCACAGAGTTACATCTTTCCCTTCAAGAAGCCTTTCGCTCAGGCTGTTCTTGTGGAATTGGCAAAGGGATATTTGGAAGCCCATAGAGGGCTATGGTGAAAAAGGAAATATCTTCCGTTCAAAACTGGAAAGAAGCTTTCTGAGAAACTGCTCTGTGTTCTGTTAATTCATCTCACAGAGTTAAATCTTTCCCTTCAAGAAGCCTTTCGCTAAGGCTGTTCTTGTGGAATTGGCAAAGGGATATTTGGAAGTGCATAGAGGGCTATGTTGAAAAAGGAAATATCTTCCGTTCAAAACTAGAAAGAAGCTTTCTGAGAAACTGCTCTGTGTTCTGTTAATTCATCTCACAGAGTTACATCTTTCGCTTCAAGAAGCCTTTTGATAAGTCTGTTATTGTGGAATTGGCAAAGGGATATTTGGAAGCCCATAGAGGGCTATGGTGAAAAAGGAAATATCTTCCGTTCAAAACTGGAAAGAATCTTTCTGAGAAACTGCTCTGTGTTCTGTTAATACATCTCACAGAGTTATATCTTTCCCTTCAAGAAGTCTTTCGCTAAGGCTGTTCTTGTGGAATTGGCAAAGGGATATTTGGAAGCCCATAGGCGGCTATGGTGAAAAAGGAAATACCTTCCGTTCAAAACTGGAAAGAAGCTTTCTGAGAAACTGCTCTGTGTTCTGTTAATTCATCTCACAGAGTTACATCTTTCCCTTCAAGAAGCCTTTCGCTAAGGCTGTTCTTGTGGAATTGGCAAAGGGATATTTGGAAGCCCATGGAGGGCTATGGTGATAAAGGAAATATCTTCCGTTCAAAACTGGAAAGAAGCTTTCTGAGAAACTGCTCTGTGTTCTGTTAATTCATCACACAGAGTTACATCTTTCCCTGCAAGAAGCCTTTCGCTAAGGCTGTTCTTGTGGAATTGGCAAAGGGATATTTGGAAGCCCATAGAGGGCTATGGTGAAAAAGGAAATATCTTCCGTTCAAAACTGGAAAGAAGCTTTCTGAGAAACTGCTCTGTGTTCTGTTAATACATCTCACAGAGTTATATCTTTCCCTTCAAGAAGTCTTTCGCTAAGGCTGTTCTTGTGGAATTGGCAAAGGGATATTTGGAAGCCCATAGGGGGTTATGGTGAAAAAGGAAATATCTTCCGTTCAAAACTGGAAAGAAGCTTTCTGAGAAACTGCTATGTGTTCTCTTAATTCATCTCACAGAGTTACGTCTTTCCCTTCAAGAAGCCTTTCGCTAAGGCTGTTCTTGTGGAATTGGCAAAGGGATATTTGGAAGCCCATAGAGGGCTATGGTGAAAAAGGAAATATCTTCCGTTCAAAACTGGAAAGAAGCTTTCTGAGAAACTGCTCTGTGTTCTGTTAATTCATCTCACAGAGTTACATCTTTCCCTTCAAGATGCCTTTCGCTAAGGCTGTTCTTGTGGAATTGGCAAAGGGATATTTGGAAGCCCATAGAGGGCTATGGTGAAAAAGGAAATATCTTCCGTTCAAAACTGGAAAGAAGCTTTCTGAGAAACTGCTCTGTGTTCTGTTAATTCATCTCACAGAGTTACATCTTTCCCCTCAAGAAGCCTTTCGCTCAGGCTGTTCTTGTGGAATTGGCAAAGGGATATTTGGATGCCCATAGAGGGCTATGGTGAAAAAGGAAATATCTTCCGTTCAAAACTGGAAAGAAGCTTTCTTAGAAACTGCTCTGTGTTCTGTTAATTCATCTCACAGAGTTAAATCTTTCCCTTCAAGAAGCCTTTCGCTAAGGCTGTTCTTGTGGAATTGGCAAAGGGATATTTGGAAGTCCATAGAGGGCTACGGTGAAAAAGGAAATATCTTCCGTTCAAAACTAGAAAGAAGCTTTCTGAGAAACTGCTCTGTGTTCTGTTAATTCATCTCACAGAGTTACATCTTTCGCTTCAAGAAGCCTTTTGATAAGTCTGTTCTTGTGGAATTGGCAAAGGGATATTTGGAAGCCCATAGAGGGCTATGGTGAAAAAGGAAATATCTTCCGTTCAAAACTGGAAAGAAGCTTTCTGAGAAACTGCTCTGTGTTCTGTTAATACATCTCACAGAGTTATATCTTTCCCTTCAAGAAGTCTTTCGCTAAGGCTGTTCTTGGTGAATTGAAAAGGGATATTTGGAAGCCCATAGGGGGCTATGGTGAAAAAGGAAATATCTTCCGTTCAAAACTGGAAAGAAGCTTTCTGAGAAACTGCTCTGTGTTCTCTTAATTCATCTCACAGAGTTACGTCTTTCCCTTCAAGAAGCCTTTCGATAAGGCTGTTCTTGGGGAATTGGCAAAGGGATATTTGGAAGCCCATAGAGGGCTATGGTGAAAAAGGAAATATCTTCCGTTCAAAACTGTAAAGAAGCTTTCTGAGAAACTGCTCTGTGTTCTGTTAATTCATCTCACAGAGTTACATCTTTCCCTGCAAGAAGCCTTTCGCTAAGGCTGTTCTTGTGGAATTGGCAAAGGGATATTTGGAAGCCCATAGAGGGCTATGGTGAAAAAGGAAATATATTCCGTTCAAAACTGGAAAGAAGCTTTGTGAGAAACTGCTCTGTGTTCTGTTAATTCATCTCACAGAGTTACATCTTTCCCTTCAAGAAGCCTTTCGCTACGGCTGTTCTTGTGGAATTGGCAAAGGGATATTTGGAAGCCCATAGAGGGCTATGGTGAAAAAGGAAATATCTTCCGTTCAAAACAGGAAAGAAGCTTTCTGAGAAACTGCTCTGTGTTCTGTTAATTCATCTCAAAGAGTTACATCTTTCCCTTCAAGAAGCCTTTCGCTAAGGCTGTTCTTGTGGAATTGGCAAAGGGATATTTGGAAGCCCATAGAGGGCTATGGTGAAAAAGAAAATATCTTCCGTTCAAAACTGGAAAGAAGCTTTCTGAGAAACTGCTCTGTGTTCTGTTCATTCATCTCACAGAGTTACATCTTTCCCTTCAAGAAGCCTTTCGCTAAGGCTGTTCTTGTGGAATTGGCAAAGGGATATTGGGAAGCCCATAGAGGGCTATGGTGAAAAAGGAAATATCTTCCGTTCAAAACTGTAAAGAAGCTTTCTGAGAAACTGCTCTGTGTTCTGTTAATTCATCTCACAGAGTTACATCTTTCCCTGCAAGAAGCCTTTCGCTAAGGCTGTTCTTGTGGAATTGGCAAAGGGATATTTGGAAGCCCATAGAGGGCTATGGTGAAAAAGGAAATATCTTCCGTTCAAAACTGCAAAGAAGCTTTCTGAGAAACTGCTCTGTGTTCTGTTAATTCATCTCACAGAGTTACATCTTTCCCTTCAAGAAGCCTTTTGCTAAGTCTGTTCTTGTGTAATTGGCAAAGGGATATTTGGAAGCCCATAGAGGGCTACGGTGAAAAAGGAAATATCTTCCGTTCAAAACTGGAAAGAAGCTTTCTGAGAATCTGCTCTGTGTTCTGTTAATTCATCTCACAGAGTTACATCTTTCCCTTCAAGAATTCTTTCGCTAAGGCTGTTCTTGGGGAATTGGCGAAGGGATATTTGGAAGCCCAAAGGGGGCTATGGTAAAAAAGCAAATATCTTCCGTTCAAAACTGGATAGAAGCTTTCTGAGAAACTGCTCTGTGTTCTGTTAATTCATCTCTCAGAGTTACATCTTTCCCTTCAAGAAGCCTTTCGCTAAGGCTGTTCTTGGGGAATTGGCAAAGGGATATTTGGAAGTCCACAGAGGGCTATGGTGAAAAAGGAAATATCTTCCGTTCAAAACTGGAAAGAAGCTTTCTGAGAAACTGCTCTGTGTTCTGTTAATTCATCTCACAGAGATACATCTTTCCCTTCAAGAAGCCTTTCGCTAAGGCTGTTCTTGTGGAATTGGCAAAGGGATATTTGGAAGCCCATAGAGGGCTATGGTGAAAAAGGAAATATCTTCCTTTCAAAACTGGAAAGAAGCTTTCTGAGAAACTGCTCTGTGTTCTGTTAATTCATCTCACAGAGTTACATCTTTCCCTTCAAGAAGCCTTTCGCTAAGGCTGTTCTTGGGGAATTGGCAAAGGGATATTTGGAAGCCCATAGAGGGCTATGGTGAAAAAGGAAATATCTTCCGTTCAAAACTGGAAAGAAGCTTTCTGAGAAACTGCTCTGTGTTCTGTTAATTCATCTCACAGAGATACATCTTTCCCTTCAAGAAGCCTTTCGCTAAGGCTGTTCTTGTGGAATTGGCAAAGGGATATTTGGAAGCTCATAGTGGGCTATGGTGAAAAAGGAAATATCTTCCTTTCAAAACTCGAAAGAAGCTTTCTGAGAAACTGCTCTGTGTTCTGTTGATTCACCTCACAGAGTTACATCGTTCCCTTCAAGAAGCCTTTCGCTAAGGCTGTTCTTGTGGAATTGGCAAAGGGATATTTGGAAGCCCATAGAGGGCTATGGTGAAAAAGGAAATATCTTCCGTTCAAAACTGGAAAGAAGCTTTCTGAGAAACTGCTCTGTGTTCTGTTAATTCATCTCACAGAGTTACATCTTTCCCTTCAAGAAGCCTTTCGCTCAGGCTGTTCTTGTGGAATTGGCAAAGGGATATTTGGAATCCCATAGAGGGCTATGGTGAAAAAGGAAATATCTTCCGTTCAAAACTGGAAAGAAGCTTTCTGAGAAACTGCTCTGTGTTCTGTTAATTCATCTCACAGAGTTAAATCTTTCCCTTCCAGAAGCCTTTCGCTAAGGCTGTTCTTGTGGAATTGGCAAAGGGATATTTGGAAGCCCATAGAGGGCTATGGTGAAAAAGGAAATATCTTCCGTTGAAAACTGGAAAGAAGCTTTCTGAGAAACTGCTCTGTGTTCTCTTAATTCATCTCACAGAGTTACATCTTTCCCTTCAAGAAGCCTTTCCCTAAGGCTGTTCTTGTGGAATTGGCAAAGGGATATTTGGAAGCCCGTAGGGGGCTATGGTGAAAAAGGAAATATCTTCCGTTCAAAACTGGAAAGAAGCTTTCTGAGAAACTGCTCTGTGTTCTGTTGATTCATCTCACTGAGTTACATCTTTCCCTTCAAGAAGCCTTTCGCTAAGGCTCTTCTTGTGGAATTGGCAAAGGGATATTTGGAAGCCCACAGAGGGCTATGGTGAAAAAGGAAATATCTTCCGTTCAAAACTGGAAAGAAGCTTTCTGAGAAACTGCTCTGTGTTCTGTTGATTCATCTCACAGAGTTACATCTTTCCCTTCAAGAAGCCTTTCGCTAAGGCTGTTCTTGTGGAATTGGCAAAGGGATATTTGGAAGCCCATAGAGGGCTATGGTGAAAAACGAAACATCTTCCGTTGAAAACTGGAAAGAAGCTTTCTGAGAAACTGCTCTGTGTTCTGTTAATTCAACTCACAGAGTTACATCTTTCCCTCAAGATGCCTTTCGCTAAGGCTGTCTTGTGGAATTAGCAAAGGGATATTTGGAAGCCCATAGAGGGCTATGGTGAAAAAGGAAATATCTTCCGTTCAAAACTGGAAAGAAGCTTTCTGAGAAACTGCTCTGTTTTTTGTTAATTCATCTCACAGAGTTACATCTTTCCCTTCAAGACGCCTTTCGCTAAGGCTGTTCTTGTGGAATTGGCAAAGGGATATTTGGAAGCCCATAGAGGGCTATGGTGAAAAAGGAAATATCTTCCGTTCAAAATTGGAAAGAAGCTTTCTGAGAAACTGCTCTGTGTTCTGTTAATTCATCTCACAGAGTTAAATCTTTCCCTTCAAGAAGCCTTTCGCTAAGGCTGTTCTTGTGGAATTGGCAAAGGGATATTTGGAAGTCCATAGAGGCCTATGGTGAAAAAGGAAATATCTTCCGTTCAAAACTAGAAAGAAGCTTTCTGAGAAACTGCTCTGTGTTCTGTTAATTCATCTCACAGAGTTACATCTTTCGCTTCAAGAAGCCTTTTGATAAGTCTGTTCTTGTGGAATTGGCAAAGGGATATTTGGAAGCCCATAGAGGGCTATGGTGAAAAAGGAAATATCTTCCGTTCAAAACTGGAAAGAAGCTTTCTGAGAAACTGCTCTGTGTTCTGTTAATACATCTCACAGAGTTATATCTTTCCCTTCAAGAAGTCTTTCGCTAAGGCTGTTCTTGTGGAATTGGCAAAGGGATATTTGGAAGCCCATAGGGGGCTATGGTGAAAAAGGAAATATCTTCCGTTCAAAACTGGAAAGAAGCTTTCTGAGAAACTGCTCTGTGTTCTGTTCATTCATCTCACAGAGTTACATCTTTCCCTTCAAGAAGCCTTTCGGTAAGGCTGTTCTTGTGGAATTTGCAAAGGGATATTTGGAAGCCCATGGAGGGCTATGGTGAAAAAGGAAATATCTTCCGTTCAAAACTGAAAAGAAGCTTTCTGAGAAACTGCTCTGTGTTCTGTTAATTTATCTCACAGAGTTACATCTTTCCCTGCAAGAAGCCTTTCGCTAAGGCTGTTCTTGTGGAATTGGCAAAGGGATATTTGGAAGCCCATAGAGGGCTATGGTGAAAAAGGAAATATCTTCCGTTCAAAACTGGAAAGAAGCTTTCTGAGAAACTGCTCTGTGTTCTGTTAATTCATCTCACAGAGTTACATCTTTCCCTTCAAGAAGCCTTTCGCTAAGGCTGTTCTTGTGGAATTGGCAAAGGGATATTTGGAAGCCCATACAGCGCTATGGTGAAAAAGGAAATATCTTCCGTTCAAAACTGGAAAGAAGCTTTCTGAGAAACTGCTCTGTGTTCTGTTCATTCATCTCACAGAGTTACATATTTCCCTCAAGATGCCTTTCGCTAAGGCTGTTCTTGTGGAATTGGCAAAGGGATATTTGGAAGCCCAGAGAGGGCTATGGTGAAAAAGGAAATATCTTCCGTTCAAAACTGCAAAGAAGCTTTCTGAGAAACTGCTCTGTGTTCTGTTAATTCATCTCACAGAGTTACATCTTTCCCTTCAAGAAGCCTTTCGCTCAGGCTGTTCTTGTGGAATTGGCAAAGGGATATTTGGATGCACATAGAGGGCTATGGTGAAAAAGGAAATATCTTCCGTTCAAAACTGGAAAGAAGCTTTCTGAGAAACTGCTCTGTATTCTGTTAATTCATCTCACAGAGTTAAATCTTTCCCTTCAAGAAGCCTTTCGCTAAGGCTGTTCTTGTGGAATTGGCAAAGGGATATTTGGAAGCCCATAGAGGGCTATGGTGAAAAAGGAAATATCTTCCTTTCAAAACTCGAAAGAAGATTTCTGAGAAACTGCTCTGTGTTCTGTTGATTCACCTCACAGAGTTACATCGTTCCCTTCAAGAAGCCTTTCGCTAAGGCTGTTCTTGTGGAATTGGCAAAGGGATATTTGGAAGCCCATAGAGGGCTATGGTGAAAAAGGAAATATCTTCCGTTCAAAACTGGAAAGAAGCTTTCTGAGAAACTGCTCTGTGTTCTGTTAATTCATCTCACAGAGATACATCTTTCCCTTCAAGAAGCCTTTCGCCAAGGCTGTTCTTGTGGAATTTTCAAAGGGATATTTGGAAGCCCTAGAGGGCTATGGTGAAAAAGGAAATATCTTCCTTTCAAAACTCGAAAGAAGCTTTCTGAGAAACTGCTCTGTGTTCTGTTGATTCATCTCACAGAGTTACATCTTTCCCTTCAAGAAGCCTTTCGCTAAGGCTGTTCTTGTGGAATTGGCAAAGGGATATTTGGAAGCCCATGGAGGGCTACGGTGATAAAGGAAATATCTTCCGTTCAAAACTGGAAAGAAGCTTTCTGAGAAACTGCTCTGTGTTCTGTTAATTCATCTCACAGAGTTACATCTTTCCCTGCAAGAAGCCTTTCGCTAAGGCTGTTCTTGTGGAATTGGCAAAGGGATATTTGGAAGCCCATAGAGGGCTATGGTGAAAAAGGAAATATCTTCCGTTCAAAACTGGAAAGAAGCTTTCTGAGAAACTGCTCTGTGTTCTGTTAATACATCTCACAGAGTTATATCTTTCCCTTCAAGAAGTCTTTCGCTAAGGCTGTTCTTGTGGAATTGGCAAAGGGATATTTGGAAGCCCATAGGGGGTTATGGTGAAAAAGGAAATATCTTCCGTTCAAAACTGGAAAGAAGCTTTCTGAGAAACTGCTATGTGTTCTCTTAATTCATCTCACAGAGTTACGTCTTTCCCTTCAAGAAGCCTTTCGCTAAGGCTGTTCTTGTGGAATTGGCAAAGGGATATTTGGAAGCCCATAGAGGGCTATGGTGAAAAAGGAAATATCTTCCGTTCAAAACTGGAAAGAAGCTTTCTGAGAAACTGCTCTGTGTTCTGTTAATTCATCTCACAGAGTTACATCTTTCCCTTCAAGATGCCTTTCGCTAAGGCTGTTCTTGTGGAATTGGCAAAGGGATATTTGGAAGCCCAAAGGGGGCTATGGTAAAAAAGCAAATATCTTCCGTTCAAAACTGGATAGAAGCTTTCTGAGAAACTGCTCTTTGTTCTGTTAATTCATCTCTCAGAGTTACATCTTTCCCTTCAAGAAGCCTTTCGCTAAGGCTGTTCTTGGGGAATTGGCAAAGGGATATTTGGAAGCCCATAGAGGGCTATGGTGAAAAAGGAAATATCTTCCTTTCAAAACTGGAAAGAAGCTTTCTGAGAAACTGCTCTGTGTTCTGTTAATTCATCTCACAGAGATACATCTTTCCCTTCAAGAAGCCTTTCGCCAAGGCTGTTCTTGTGGAATTTTCAAAGGGATATTTGGAAGCCCTAGAGGGCTATGGTGAAAAAGGAAATATCTTCCTTTCAAAACTCGAAAGAAGCTTTCTGAGAAACTGCTCTGTGTTCTGTTGATTCATCTCACAGAGTTACATCTTTCCCTTCAAGAAGCCTTTCGCTAAGGCTGTTCTTGTGGAATTGGCAAAGGGATATTTGGAAGCCCATAGAGGGCTATGGTGAAAAAGGAAACATCTTCCGTTGAAAACTGGAAAGAAGCTTTCTGAGAAACTGCTCTGTGTTCTGTTAATTCATCTCACAGAGTTACATCTTTCCCTCAAGATGCCTTTCGCTAAGGCTGTCTTGTGGAATTAGCAAAGGGATATTTGGAAGCCCATAGAGGGCTATGGTGAAAAAGGAAATACCTTCCGTTCAAAATTGGAAAGAAGCTTTCTGAGAAACTGCTCTGTGTTCTGTTAATTCATATCACAGAGTTACATCTTTCCCTTCAAGAAGCCTTTCGCTAAGGCTGTTCTTGTGGAATTGGCAAAGGGATATTTGGAAGCCCATAGAGGGCTATGGTGAAAAAGGAAATATCTTCCGTTCAAAATTGGAAAGAAGCTTTCTGAGAAACTGCTCTGTGTTCTGTTAATTCATCTCACAGAGTTAAATCTTTCCCTTCAAGAAGCCTTTCGCTAAGGCTGTTCTTGTGGAATTGGCAAAGGGATATTTGGAAGTCCATAGAGGGCTATGGTGAAAAAGGAAATATCTTCCGTTCAAAACTAGAAAGAAGCTTTCTGAGAAACTGCTCTGTGTTCTGTTAATTCATCTCACAGAGTTACATCTTTCGCTTCAAGAAGCCTTTTGATAAGTCTGTTCTTGTGGAATTGGCAAAGGGATATTTGGAAGCCCATAGAGGGCTATGGTGAAAAAGGAAATATCTTCCGTTCAAAACTGGAAAGAAGCTTTCTGAGAAACTGCTCTGTGTTCTTTAATACATCTCACAGAGTTATATCTTACCCTTCAAGAAGTCTTTCGCTAAGGCTGTTCTTGTGGAATTGGCAAAGGGATATTTGGAAGCCCATAGGGGGCTATGGTGAAAAAGGAAATATCTTCTGTTCAAAACTGGAAAGAAGCTTTCTGAGAAACTGCTCTGTGTTCTGTTAATTCATCTCACAGAGTTACATCTTTCCCTTCAAGAAGCCTTTCGCTAAGGCTGTTCTTGTGGAATTGGCAAAGGGATATTTGGAAGCCCATGGAGGGCTATGGTGAAAAAGGAAATATCTTCCGTTCAAAACTGGAAAGAAGCTTTCTGAGAAACTGCTCTGTGTTCTGTTATTTCATCTCACAGAGTTACATCTTTCCCTGCAAGAAGCCTTTCGCTAAGGCTGTTCTTGTGGAATTGGCAAAGGGATATTTGGAAGCCCATAGAGGGCTATGGTGAAAAAGGAAATATCTTCCGTTCAAAACTGGAAAGAAGCTTTGTGAGAAACTGCTCTGTGTTCTGTTAATTCATCTCACAGAGTTACATCTTTCCCTTCAAGAATCCTTTTGCTAAGTCTGTTCTTGTGTAATTGGCAAAGGGATATTTGGAAGCCCATAGAGGGCTATGGTGAAAAAGGAAATATCTTCCGTTCAAAACTGGAAAGAAGCTTTCTGAGAAACTGCTCTGTGTTCTGTTAATTCATCTCACAGAGTTACATCTTTCCCTTCAAGAAGTCTTTCGCTAAGGCTGTTCTTGGGGAATTGGCGAAGGGATATTTGGAAGCCCAAAGGGGGCTATGGTAAAAAAGCAAATATCTTCCGTTCAAAACTGGATAGAAGCTTTCTGAGAAACTGCTCTTTGTTCTGTTAATTCATCTCTCAGAGTTACATCTTTCCCTTCAAGAAGCCTTTCGCTAAGGCTGTTCTTGGGGAATTGGCAAAGGGATATTTGGAAGACCATAGAGGGCTATGGTGAAAAAGGAAATATCTTCCGTTCAAAACTGGAAAGAAGCTTTCTGAGAAACTGCTCTGTGTTCTGTTAATTCATCTCACAGAGATACATCTTTCCCTTCAAGAAGCCTTTCGCCAAGGCTGTTCTTGTGGAATTTTCAAAGGGATATTTGGAAGCCCTAGAGGGCTATGGTGAAAAAGGAAATATCTTCCTTTCAAAACTCGAAAGAAGCTTTCTGAGAAACTGCTCTGTGTTCTGTTGATTCATCTCACAGAGTTACATCTTTCCCTTCAAGAAGCCTTTCGCTAAGGCTGTTCTTGTGGAATTGGCAAAGGGATATTTGGAAGCCCATAGAGGGCTATGGTGAAAAAGGAAACATCTTCCGTTGAAAACTGGAAAGAAGCTTTCTGAGAAACTGCTCTGTGTTCTGTTAATTCATCTCACAGAGTTACATCTTTCCCTCAAGATGCCTTTCGCTAAGGCTGTCTTGTGGAATTAGCAAAGGGATATTTGGAAGCCCATAGAGGGCTATGGTGAAAAAGGAAATATCTTCCGTTCAAAACTGGAAAGAAGCTTTCTGAGAAAGTGCTCTGTGTTCTGTTAATTCATCTCACAGAGTTACATCTTTCCCTTCAAGAAGCCTTTCGCTAAGGCTGTTCTTGTGGAATTGGCAAAGGGATATTTGGAAGCCCATAGAGGGCTATGGTGAAAAAGGAAATATCTTCCGTTCAAAATTGGAAAGAAGCTTTCTGAGAAACTGCTCTGTGTTCTGTTAATTCATCTCACAGAGTTAAATCTTTCCCTTCAAGAAGCCTTTCGCTAAGGCTGTTCTTGTGGAATTGGCAAAGGGATATTTGGAAGTCCATAGAGGGCTATGGTGAAAAAGGAAATATCTTCCGTTCAAAACTAGAAAGAAGCTTTCTGAGAAACTGCTCTGTGTTCTGTTAATTCATCTCACAGAGTTACATCTTTCGCTTCAAGAAGCCTTTTGATAAGTCTGTTCTTGTGGAATTGGCAAAGGGATATTTGGAAGCCCATAGAGGGCTATGGTGAAAAAGGAAATATCTTCCGTTCAAAACTGGAAAGAAGCTTTCTGAGAAACTGCTCTGTGTTCTGTTAAAACATCTCACAGAGTTATATCTTTCCCTTCAAGAAGTCTTTCGCTAAGGCTGTTCTTGTGGAATTGGCAAAGGGATATTTGGAAGCCCATAGGGGGCTACGGTGAAAAAGGAAATATCTTCCGTTCAAAACTGGAAAGAAGCTTTCTGAGAAACTGCTCTGTGTTCTGTTAATTCATCTCACAGAGTTACATCTTTCCCTTCAAGATGCCTTTCGCTAAGGCTGTTCTTGTGGAATTGGCAAAGGGATATTTGGAAGCCCAAAGGGGGCTATGGTAAAAAAGCAAATATCTTCCGTTCAAAACTGGATAGAAGCTTTCTGAGAAACTGCTCTTTGTTCTGTTAATTCATCTCTCAGAGTTACATCTTTCCCTTCAAGAAGCCTTTCGCTAAGGCTGTTCTTGGGGAATTGGCAAAGGGATATTTGGAAGCCCATAGAGGGCTATGGTGAAAAAGGAAATATCTTCCGTTCAAAACTGTAAAGAAGCTTTCTGAGAAACTGCTCTGTGTTCTGTTAATTCATCTCACAGAGTTAAATCTTTCCCTTCAAGAAGCCTTTCGCTAATGCTGTTCTTGTGGAATTGGCAAAGGGATATTTGGAAGTCCATAGAGGGCTATGTTGAAAAAGGAAATATCTTCCGTTCAAAACTAGAAAGAAGCTTTCTGAGAAACTGCTCTGTGTTCTGTTAATTCATCTCACAGAGTTACATCTTTCGCTTCAAGAAGCCTTTTGATAAGTCTGTTATTGTGGAATTGGCAAAGGGATATTTGGAAGCCCATAGAGGGCTATGGTGAAAAAGGAAATATCTTCCGTTCAAAACTGGAAAGAAGCTTTCTGAGAAACAGCTCTGTGTTCTGTTAATACATCTCACAGAGTTATATCTTTCCCTTCAAGAAGTCTTTCGCTAAGGCTGTTCTTGTGGAATTGGCAAAGGGATATTTGGAAGCCCATAGGCGGCTATGGTGAAAAAGGAAATATCTTCCGTTCAAAACTGGAAAGAAGCTTTCTGAGAAACTGCTCTGTGTTCTGTTAATTCATCTCACAGAGTTACATCTTTCCCTTCAAGAAGCCTTTCGCTAAGGCTGTTCTTGTGGAATTGGCAAAGGGATATTTGGAAGCCCATGGAGGGCTATGGTGATAATGGAAATATCTTCCGTTCAAAACTGGAAAGAAGCTTTCTGAGAAACTGCTCTGTGTTCTGTTAATTCATCTCACAGAGTTACATCTTCCCCTGCAAGAAGCCTTTCGCTAAGGCTGTTCTTGTGGAATTGGCAAAGGGATATTTGGAAGCCCATAGAGGGCTATGGTGAAAAAGGAAATATCTTCCGTTCAAAACTGGAAAGAAGCTTTCTGAGAAACTGCTCTGTGTTCTGTTAATACATCTCACAGAGTTATATCTTTCCCTTCAAGAAGTCTTTCGCTAAGGCTGTTCTTGTGGAATTGGCAAAGGGATATTTGGAAGCCCATAGGGGGTTATGGTGAAAAAGGAAATATCTTCCGTTCAAAACTGGAAAGAAGCTTTCTGAGAAACTGCTATGTGTTCTCTTAATTCATCTCACAGAGTTACGTCTTTCCCTTCAAGAAGCCTTTCGCTAAGGCTGTTCTTGTGGAATTGGCAAAGGGATATTTGGAAGCCCATAGAGGGCTATGGTGAAAAAGGAAATATCTTCCGTTCAAAACTGGAAAGAAGCTTTCTGAGAAACTGCTCTGTGTTCTGTTAATTCATCTCACAGAGTTACATCTTTCCCTTCAAGATGCCTTTCGCTAAGGCTGTTCTTGTGGAATTGGCAAAGGGATATTTGGAAGCCCATAGAGGGCTATGGTGAAAAAGGAAATATCTTCCGTTCAAAACTGGAAAGAAGCTTTCTGAGAAACTGCTCTGTGTTCGGTTAATTCATCTCACAGAGTTACATCTTTCCCTTCAAGAAGCCTTTCGCTCAGGCTGTTCTTGTGGAATTGGCAAAGGGATATTTGGATGCCCATAGAGGGCTATGGTGAAAAAGGAAATATCTTCCGTTCAAAACTGGAAAGAAGCTTTCTTAGAAACTGCTCTGTGTTCTGTTAATTCATCTCACAGAGTTAAATCTTTCCCTTCAAGAAGCCTTTCGCTAAGGCTGTTCTTGTGGAATTGGCAAAGGGATATTTGGAAGTCCATAGAGGGCTATGGTGAAAAAGGAAATATCTTCCGTTCAAAACTAGAAAGAAGCTTTCTGAGAAACTGCTCTGTGTTCTGTTAATTCATCTCACAGAGTTACATCTTTCGCTTCAAGAAGCCTTTTGATAAGTCTGTTCTTGTGGAATTGGCAAAGGGATATTTGGAAGCCCATAGAGGGCTATGGTGAAAAAGGAAATATCTTCCGTTCAAAACTGGAAAGAAGCTTTCTGAGAAACTGCTCTGTGTTCTGTTAATACATCTCACAGAGTTATATCTTTCCCTTCAAGAAGTCTTTCGCTAAGGCTGTTCTTGGTGAATTGAAAAGGGATATTTGGAAGCCCATAGGGGGCTATGGTGAAAAAGGAAATATCTTCCGTTCAAAACTGGAAAGAAGCTTTCTGAGAAACTGCTCTGTGTTCTCTTAATTCATCTCACAGAGTTACGTCTTTCCCTTCAAGAAGCCTTTCGATAAGGCTGTTCTTGGGGAATTGGCAAAGGGATATTTGGAAGCCCATAGAGGGCTATGGTGAAAAAGGAAATATCTTCCGTTCAAAACTGTAAAGAAGCTTTCTGAGAAACTGCTCTGTGTTCTGTTAATTCATCTCACAGAGTTACATCTTTCCCTGCAAGAAGCCTTTCGCTAAGGCTGTTCTTGTGGAATTGGCAAAGGGATATTTGGAAGCCCATAGAGGGCTATGGTGAAAAAGGAAATATATTCCGTTCAAAACTGGAAAGAAGCTTTGTGAGAAACTGCTCTGTGTTCTGTTAATTCATCTCACAGAGTTACATCTTTCCCTTCAAGAAGCCTTTCGCTACGGCTGTTCTTGTGGAATTGGCAAAGGGATATTTGGAAGCCCATAGAGGGCTATGGTGAAAAAGGAAATATCTTCCGTTCAAAACAGGAAAGAAGCTTTCTGAGAAACTGCTCTGTGTTCTGTTAATTCATCTCAAAGAGTTACATCTTTCCCTTCAAGAAGCCTTTCGCTAAGGCTGTTCTTGTGGAATTGGCAAAGGGATATTTGGAAGCCCATAGAGGGCTATGGTGAAAAAGAAAATATCTTCCGTTCAAAACTGGAAAGAAGCTTTCTGAGAAACTGCTCTGTGTTCTGTTCATTCATCTCACAGAGTTACATCTTTCCCTTCAAGAAGCCTTTCGCTAAGGCTGTTCTTGTGGAATTGGCAAAGGGATATTGGGAAGCCCATAGAGGGCTATGGTGAAAAAGGAAATATCTTCCGTTCAATACTGTAAAGAAGCTTTCTGAGAAACTGCTCTGTGTTCTGTTAATTCATCTCACAGAGTTACATCTTTCCCTGAAAGAAGCCTTTCGCTAAGGCTGTTCTTGTGGAATTGGCAAAGGGATATTTGGAAGCCCATAGAGGGCTATGGTGAAAAAGGAAATATCTTCCGTTCAAAACTGCAAAGAAGCTTTCTGAGAAACTGCTCTGTGTTCTGTTAATTCATCTCACAGAGTTACATCTTTCCCTTCAAGAAGCCTTTTGCTAAGTCTGTTCTTGTGTAATTGGCAAAGGGATATTTGGAAGCCCATAGAGGGCTACGGTGAAAAAGGAAATATCTTCCGTTCAAAACTGGAAAGAAGCTTTCTGAGAATCTGCTCTGTGTTCTGTTAATTCATCTCACAGAGTTACATCTTTCCCTTCAAGAATTCTTTCGCTAAGGCTGTTCTTGGGGAATTGGCGAAGGGATATTTGGAAGCCCAAAGGGGGCTATGGTAAAAAAGCAAATATCTTCCGTTCAAAACTGGATAGAAGCTTTCTGAGAAACTGCTCTGTGTTCTGTTAATTCATCTCTCAGAGTTACATCTTTCCCTTCAAGAAGCCTTTCGCTAAGGCTGTTCTTGGGGAATTGGCAAAGGGATATTTGGAAGTCCACAGAGGGCTATGGTGAAAAAGGAAATATCTTCCGTTCAAAACTGGAAAGAAGCTTTCTGAGAAACTGCTCTGTGTTCTGTTAATTCATCTCACAGAGATACATCTTTCCCTTCAAGAAGCCTTTCGCTAAGGCTGTTCTTGTGGAATTGGCAAAGGGATATTTGGAAGCCCATAGAGGGCTATGGTGAAAAAGGAAATATCTTCCTTTCAAAACTGGAAAGAAGCTTTCTGAGAAACTGCTCTGTGTTCTGTTAATTCATCTCACAGAGTTACATCTTTCCCTTCAAGAAGCCTTTCGCTAAGGCTGTTCTTGGGGAATTGGCAAAGGGATATTTGGAAGCCCATAGAGGGCTATGGTGAAAAAGGAAATATCTTCCGTTCAAAACTGGAAAGAAGCTTTCTGAGAAACTGCTCTGTGTTCTGTTAATTCATCTCACAGAGATACATCTTTCCCTTCAAGAAGCCTTTCGCTAAGGCTGTTCTTGTGGAATTGGCAAAGGGATATTTGGAAGCTCATAGTGGGCTATGGTGAAAAAGGAAATATCTTCCTTTCAAAACTCGAAAGAAGCTTTCTGAGAAACTGCTCTGTGTTCTGTTGATTCACCTCACAGAGTTACATCGTTCCCTTCAAGAAGCCTTTCGCTAAGGCTGTTCTTGTGGAATTGGCAAAGGGATATTTGGAAGCCCATAGAGGGCTATGGTGAAAAAGGAAATATCTTCCGTTCAAAACTGGAAAGAAGCTTTCTGAGAAACTGCTCTGTGTTCTGTTAATTCA
Organism: Chlorocebus sabaeus; assembly: GCF_047675955.1. Taxonomy (NCBI): domain Eukaryota; kingdom Metazoa; phylum Chordata; class Mammalia; order Primates; family Cercopithecidae; genus Chlorocebus; species Chlorocebus sabaeus. Next base: position 73,872 of record NW_027328012.1, read on the forward strand.
TCTCACAGAGTTACATCTTTCCCTTCAAGAAGCCTTTCGCTCAGGCTGTTCTTGTGGAATTGGCAATGGGATATTTGGAATCCCATAGAGGGCTATGGTGAAAAAGGAAATATCTTCCGTTCAAAACTGGAAAGAAGCTTTCTGAGAAACTGCTCTGTGTTCTGTTAATTCATCTCACAGAGTTAAATCTTTCCCTTCCAGAAGCCTTTCGCTAAGGCTGTTCTTGTGGAATTGGCAAAGGGATATTTGGAAGCCCATAGAGGGCTATGGTGAAAAAGGAAATATCTTCCGTTGAAAACTGGAAAGAAGCTTTCTGAGAAACTGCTCTGTGTTCTCTTAATTCATCTCACAGAGTTACATCTTTCCCTTCAAGAAGCCTTTCGCTAAGGCTGTTCTTGTGGAATTGGCAAAGGGATATTTGGAAGCCCGTAGGGGGCTATGGTGAAAAAGGAAATATCTTCCGTTCAAAACTGGAAAGAAGCTTTCTGAGAAACTGCTCTGTGTTCTGTTGATTCATCTCACTGAGTTACATCTTTCCCTTCAAGAAGCCTTTCGCTAAGGCTCTTCTTGTGGAATTGGCAAAGGGATATTTGGAAGCCCACAGAGGGCTATGGTGAAAAAGGAAATATCTTCCGTTCAAAACTGGAAAGAAGCTTTCTGAGAAACTGCTCTGTGTTCTGTTGATTCATCTCACAGAGTTACATCTTTCCCTTCAAGAAGCCTTTCGCTAAGGCTGTTCTTGTGGAATTGGCAAAGGGATATTTGGAAGCCCATAGAGGGCTATGGTGAAAAACGAAACATCTTCCGTTGAAAACTGGAAAGAAGCTTTCTGAGAAACTGCTCTGTGTTCTGTTAATTCATCTCACAGAGTTACATCTTTCCCTCAAGATGCCTTTCGCTAAGGCTGTCTTGTGGAATTAGCAAAGGGATATTTGGAAGCCCATAGAGGGCTATGGTGAAAAAGGAAATATCTTCCGTTCAAAACTGGAAAGAAGCTTTCTGAGAAACTGCTCTGTTTTTTGTTAATTCATCTCACAGAGTTACATCTTTCCCTTCAAGACGCCTTTCGTTAAGGCTGTTCTTGTGGAATTGGCAAAGGGATATTTGGAAGCCCATAGAGGGCTATGGTGAAAAAGGAAATATCTTCCGTTCAAAATTGGAAAGAAGCTTTCTGAGAAACTGCTCTGTGTTCTGTTAATTCATCTCACAGAGTTAAATCTTTCCCTTCAAGAAGCCTTTCGCTAAGGCTGTTCTTGTGGAATTGGCAAAGGGATATTTGGAAGTCCATAGAGGGCTATGGTGAAAAAGGAAATATTTTCCGTTCAAAACTAGAAAGAAGCTTTCTGAGAAACTGCTCTGTGTTCTGTTAATTCATCTCACAGAGTTACATCTTTCGCTTCAAGAAGCCTTTTGATAAGTCTGTTCTTGTGGAATTGGCAAAGGGATATTTGGAAGCCCATAGAGGGCTATGGTGAAAAAGGAAATATCTTCCGTTCAAAACTGGAAAGAAGCTTTCTGAGAAACTGCTCTGTGTTCTGTTAATACATCTCACAGAGTTATATCTTTCCCTTCAAGAAGTCTTTCGCTAAGGCTGTTCTTGTGGAATTGGCAAAGGGATATTTGGAAGCCCATAGGGGGCTATGGTGAAAAAGGAAATATCTTCCGTTCAAAACTGGAAAGAAGCTTTCTGAGAAACTGCTCTGTGTTCTGTTAATTCATCTCACAGAGTTACATCTTTCCCTTCAAGAAGCCTTTCGGTAAGGCTGTTCTTGTGGAATTTGCAAAGGGATATTTGGAAGCCCATGGAGGGCTATGGTGAAAAAGGAAATATCTTCCGTTCAAAACTGAAAAGAAGCTTTCTGAGAAACTGCTCTGTGTTCTGTTAATTTATCTCACAGAGTTACATCTTTCCCTGCAAGAAGCCTTTCGCTAAGGCTGTTCTTGTGGAATTGGCAAAGGGATATTTGGAAGCCCATAGAGGGCTATGGTGAAAAAGGAAATATCTTCCGTTCAAAACTGGAAAGAAGCTTTCTGAGAAACTGCTCTGTGTTCTGTTAATTCATCTCACAGAGTTACATCTTTCCCTTCAAGAAGCCTTTCGCTAAGGCTGTTCTTGTGGAATTGGCAAAGGGATATTTGGAAGCCCATACAGGGCTATGGTGAAAAAGGAAATATCTTCCGTTCAAAACTGGAAAGAAGCTTTCTGAGAAACTGCTCTGTGTTCTGTTCATTCATCTCACAGAGTTACATATTTCCCTCAAGATGCCTTTCGCTAAGGCTGTTCTTGTGGAATTGGCAAAGGGATATTTGGAAGCCCAGAGAGGGCTATGGTGAAAAAGGAAATATCTTCCGTTCAAAACTGCAAAGAAGCTTTCTGAGAAACTGCTCTGTGTTCTGTTAATTCATCTCACAGAGTTACATCTTTCCCTTCAAGAAGCCTTTCGCTCAGGCTGTTCTTGTGGAATTGGCAAAGGGATATTTGGATGCCCATAGAGGGCTATGGTGAAAAAGGAAATATCTTCCGTTCAAAACTGGAAAGAAGCTTTCTGAGAAACTGCTCTGTGTTCTGTTAATTCATCTCACAGAGTTAAATCTTTCCCTTCAAGAAGCCTTTCGCTAAGGCTGTTCTTGTGGAATTGGCAAAGGGATACTTGGAAGTCCATAGAGGGCTATGGTGAAAAAGGAAATATCTTCCGTTCAAAACTAGAAAGAAGCTTTCTGAGAAACTGCTCTGTGTTCTGTTAATTCATCTCACAGAGATACATCTTTCCCTTCAAGAAGCCTTTCGCTAAGGCTGTTCTTGTGGAATTGGCAAAGGGATATTTGGAAGCCCATAGAGGGCTATGGTGAAAAAGGAAATATCTTCCTTTCAAAACTCGAAAGAAGATTTCTGAGAAACTGCTCTGTGTTCTGTTGATTCACCTCACAGAGTTACATCGTTCCCTTCAAGAAGCCTTTCGCTAAGGCTGTTCTTGTGGAATTGGCAAAGGGATATTTGGAAGCCCATAGAGGGCTATGGTGAAAAAGGAAATATCTTCCGTTCAAAACTGGAAAGAAGCTTTCTGAGAAACTGCTCTGTGTTCTGTTAATTCATCTCACAGAGTTACATCTTTCCCTTAAAGAAGCCTTTCGCTCAGGCTGTTCTTGTGGAATTGGCAAAGGGATATTTGGAATCCCATAGAGGGCTATGGTGAAAAAGGAAATATCTTCCGTTCAAAACTGGAAAGAAGCTTTCTGAGAAACTGCTCTGTGTTCTGTTAATTCATCTCACAGAGTTAAATCTTTCCCTTCCAGAAGCCTTTCGCTAAGGCTGTTCTTGTGGAATTGGCAAAGGGATATTTGGAAGCCCAAAGAGGGCTATGGTGAAAAAGGAAATATCTTCCGTTGAAAACTGGAAAGAAGCTTTCTGAGAAACTGCTCTGTGTTCTCTTAATTCATCTCACAGAGTTACATCTTTCCCTTCAAGAAGCCTTTCGCTAAGGCTGTTCTTGTGGAATTGGCAAAGGGATATTTGGAAGCCCATAGAGGGCTATGGTGAAAAAGGAAATATCTTCCGTTCAAAACTGGAAAGAAGCTTTGTGAGAAACTGCTCTGTGTTCTGTTAATTCATCTCACAGAGTTACATCTTTCCCTTCAAGAATCCTTTTGCTAAGGCTCTTCTTGTGGAATTGGCAAAGGGATATTTGGAAGCCCATAGAGGGCTATGGTGAAAAAGGAAATATCTTCCGTTCAAAACTGGAAAGAAGCTTTCTGAGAAACTGCTCTGTGTTCTGTTAATACATCTCACAGAGTTATATCTTTCCCTTCAAGAAGTCTTTCGCTAAAGCTGTTCTTGTGGAATTGGCAAAGGGATATTTGGAAGCCCATAGGGGGTTATGTTGAAAAAGGAAATATCTTCCGTTCAAAACTGGAAAGAAGCTTTCTGAGAAACTGCTATGTGTTCTCTTAATTCATCTCACAGAGTTACGTCTTTCCCTTCAAGAAGCCTTTCGCTAAGGCTGTTCTTGTGGAATTGGCAAAGGGATATTTGGAAGCCCATAGAGGGCTATGGTGAAAAAGGAAATATCTTCCGTTCAAAACTGGAAAGAAGCTTTCTGAGAAACTGCTCTGTGTTCTATTAATTCATCTCACAGAGTTACATCTTTCCCTTCAAGATGCCTTTCGCTAAGGCTGTTCTTGTGGAATTGGCAAAGGGATATTTGGAAGCCCATAGAGGGCTATGGTGAAAAAGGAAATATCTTCCGTTCAAAACTGGAAAGAAGCTTTCTGAGAAACTGCTCTGTGTTCTGTTCATTCATCTCACAGAGTTACATCTTTCCCTTCAAGAAGCCTTTCGCTAAGGCTGTTCTTGTGGAATTGGCAAAGGGATATTTGGATGCCCATAGAGGGCTATGGTGAAAAAGGAAATATCTTCCGTTCAAAACTGGAAAGAAGCTTTCTTAGAAACTGCTCTGTGTTCTGTTAATTCATCTCACAGAGTTAAATCTTTCCCTTCAAGAAGCCTTTCGCTAAGGCTGTTCTTGTGGAATTGGCAAAGGGATATTTGGAAGTCCATAGAGGGCTATGGTGAAAAAGGAAATATCTTCCGTTCAAAACTAGAAAGAAGCTTTCTGAGAAACTGCTCTGTGTTCTGTTAATTCATCTCACAGAGTTACATCTTTCGCTTCAAGAAGCCTTTTGATAAGTCTGTTCTTGTGGAATTGGCAAAGGGATATTTGGAAGCCCATAGAGGGCTATGGTGAAAAAGGAAATATCTTTCGTTCAAAACTGGAAAGAAGCTTTCTGAGAAACTGCTCTGTGTTCTGTTCATTCATCACACAGAGTTACATCTTTCCCTTCAAGAAGTCTTTCGCTAAGGCTGTTCTTGGGGAATTGGCGAAGGGATATTTGGAAGCCCAAAGGGGGCTATGGTAAAAAAGCAAATATCTTCCGTTCAAAACTGGATAGAAGCTTTCTGAGAAACTGCTCTGTGTTCTGTTAATTCATCTCTCAGAGTTACATCTTTCCCTTCAAGAAGCCTTTCGCTAAGGCTGTTCTTGGGGAATTGGCAAAGGGATATTTGGAAGCCCATAGAGGGCTATGGTGAAAAAGGAAATATCTTCCGTTCAAAACTGGAAAGAAGCTTTCTGAGAAACTGCTCTGTGTTCTGTTAATTCATCTCACAGAGTTACATCTTTCCCTTCAAGAAGCCTTTCGCTAAGGCTGTTCTTGTGGAATTGGCAAAGGGATATTTGGAAGCCCATGGAGGGCTATGGTGAAAAAGGAAATATCTTCCGTTCAAAACTGGAAAGAAGCTTTCTAGAAACTGCTCTGTGTTCTGTTAATTCATCTCACAGAGTTACATCTTTCCCTTCAAGAAGCCTTTCGCTAAGGCTGTTCTTGTGGAATTGGCAAAGGGATATTTGGAAGCCCATAGAGGGCTATGGTGAAAAAGGAAATATCTTCCGTTCAAAACTGTAAAGAAGCTTTCTGAGAAACTGCTCTGTGTTCTGTTAATTCATCTCACAGAGTTACATCTTTCCCTGCAAGAAGCCTTTCGCTAAGGCTGTTCTTGTGGAATTGGCAAAGGGATATTTGGAAGCCCATAGAGGGCTATGGTGAAAAAGGAAATATCTTCCGTTCAAAACTGGAAAGAAGCTTTGTGAGAAACTGCTCTGTGTTCTGTTAATTCATCTCACAGAGTTACATCTTTCCCTTCAAGAAGCCTTTTGCTAAGTCTGTTCTTGTGTAATTGGCAAAGGGATATTTGGAAGCCCATAGAGGGCTACGCTGAAAAAGGAAATATCTTCCGTTCAAAACTGGAAAGAAGCTTTCTGAGAAACTGCTCTGTGTTCTGTTAATTCATCTCACAGAGTTACATCTTTCCCTTCAAGAAGTCTTTCGCTAAGGCTGTTCTTGGGGAATTGGCGAAGGGATATTTGGAAGCCCAAAGGGGGCTATGGTAAAAAAGCAAATATCTTCCGTTCAAAACTGGATAGAAGCGTTCTGAGAAACTGCTCTGTGTTCTGTTAATTCATCTCACAGAGTTACATCTTTCCCTTCAAGAAGTCTTTCGCTAAGGCTGTTCTTGGGGAATTGGCGAAGGGATATTTGGAAGCCCAAAGGGGGCTATGGTAAAAAAGCAAATATCTTCCGTTCAAACTGGATAGAAGCTTTCTGAGAAACTGCTCTGTGTTCTGTTAATTCATCTCTCAGAGTTACATCTTTCCCTTCAAGAAGCCTTTCGCTAAGGCTGTTCTTGGGGAATTGGCAAAGGGATATTTGGAAGCCCATAGAGGGCTATGGTGAAAAAGGAAATATCTTCCGTTCAAAACTGGAAAGAAGCTTTCTGAGAAACTGCTCTGTGTTCTGTTAATTCATCTCACAGAGTTACATCTTTCCCTGCAAGAAGCCTTTCGCTAAGGCTGTTCTTGTGGAATTGGCAAAGGGATATTTGGAAGCCCATGGAGGGCTATGGTGAAAAAGGAAATATCTTACGTTCAAAACTGGAAAGAAGCTTTCTGAGAAACTGCTCTGTGTTCTGTTAATTCATCTCACAGAGTTACATCTTTCCCTTCAAGAAGCCTTTCGCTAAGGCTGTTCTTGTGGAATTGGCAAAGGGATATTTGGAGGCCCATAGAGGGCTATGGTGAAAAAGGAAATATCTTCCGTTCAAAACTGTAAAGAAGCTTTCTGAGAAACTGCTCTGTGTTCTGTTAATTCATCTCACAGAGTTACATCTTTCCCTGCCATAAGCCTTTCGCTAAGGCTGTTCTTGTGGAATTGGCAAAGGGATATTTGGAAGCCCATAGAGGGCTATGGTGAAAAAGGAAATATCTTCCGTTCAAAACTGGAAAGAAGCTTTGTGAGAAACTGCTCTGTGTTCTGTTGATTCATCTCACAGAGTTACATCTTTCCCTTCAAGAAGCCTTTCGCTAAGGCTGTTCTTGTGGATTTGGCAAAGGGATATTTGGAAGCCCATAGAGGGCTATGGTGAAAAAGGAAATATCTTCCGTTCAAAACTGGAAAGAAGCTTTCTGAGAAACTGCTCTGTGTTCTGTTAATTCATCTCACAGAGTTACATATTTCCCTCAAGATGCCTTTCGCTAAGGCTGTTCTTGTGGAATTGGCAAAGGGATATTTGGAAGCCCATAGAGGGCTATGGTGAAAAAGGAAATATCTTCCGTTCAAAACTGGATAGAAGCTTTCTGAGAAACTGCTCTGTGTTCTGTTAATACATCTCACAGAGTTATATCTTTCCCTTCAAGAAGTCTTTCGCTAAGGCTGTTCTTGTGGAATTGGCAAAGGGATATTTGGAAGCCCATAGGCGGCTATGGTGAAAAAGGAAATATCTTCCGTTCAAAACTGGAAAGAAGCTTTCTGAGAAACTGCTCTGTGTTCTGTTAATTCATCTCACAGAGTTACATCTTTCCCTTCAAGAAGCCTTTCGCTAAGGCTGTTCTTGTGAAATTGGCAAAGGGATATTTGGAAGCCCATGGAGGGCTATGGTGATAAAGGAAATATCTTCCGTTCAAAACTGGAAAGAAGCTTTCTGAGAAACTGCTCTGTGTTCTGTTAATTCATCTCACAGAGTTACATCCTTCCGTGCAAGAAGCCTTTCGCTATGGCTGTTCTTGTGGAATTGGCAAAGGGATATTTGGAAGCCCATAGAGGGCTATGGTGAAAAAGGAAATATCTTCCGTTCAAAACTGTAAAGAAGCTTTCTGAGAAACTGCTCTGTGTTCTGTAAATACATCTCACAGAGTTATATCTTTCCCTTCAAGAAGTCTTTCGCTAAGGCTGTTCTTGTGGAATTGGCAAAGGGATATTTGGAAACCCATAGGGGGTTATGGTGAAAAAGGAAATATCTTCCGTTCAAAACTGGAAAGAAGCTTTCTGAGAAACTGCTCTGTGTTCTCTTAATTCATCTCACAGAGTTACGTCTTTCCCTTCAAGAAGCCTTTCGCTAAGGCTGTTCCTGGGGAATTGGCAAAGGGATATTTGGAAGCGCATAGAGGGCTATGGTGAAAAAGGAAATATCTTCCGTTCAAAACTGGAAAGAAGCTTTCTGAGAAACTGCTCTGTGTTCTGTTAATTCATCTCACAGAGTTACATCTTTCCCTTCAAGATGCCTTTCGCTAAGGCTGTTCTTGTGGAATTGGCAAAGGGATATTTGGAAGCCCATAGAGGGCTATGGTGAAAAAGGAAATATCTTCCGTTCAAAACTGAAAAGAAGCTTTCTGAGAAACTGCTCTGTGTTCTGTTAATTCATCTCACAGAGTTACATCTTTCCCTTCAAGAAGCCTTTCGCTCAGGCTGTTCTTGTGGAATTGGCAAAGGGATATTTGGATGCCCATAGAGGGCTATGGTGAAAACGGAAATATCTTCCGTTCAAAACAGGAAAGAAGCTTTCTTAGAAACTGCTCTGTGTTCTGTTAATTCATCTCACAGAGTTAAATCTTTCCCTTCAAGAAGCCTTTCGCTAAGGCTGTTCTTGTGGAATTGGCAAAGGGATATTTGGAAGTCCATAGAGGGCTATGGTGAAAAAGGAAATATTTTCCGTTGAAAACTAGAAAGAAGCTTTCTGAGAAACTGCTCTGTGTTCTGTTAATTCATCTCAGAGAGTTCCATCTTTCGCTTCAAGAAGCCTTTTGATAAGTCTGTTCTTGTGGAATTGGCAAAGGGATATTTGGAAGCCCAT